>NC_056737.1:1751800021-1751870021 GCF_019279795.1 Protopterus annectens | reverse complement strand
GGTAACATGGCCAGATGAGGTAGGAGAGGTGGTTCTGCTGGCAACTGTTCCCGAAACATGATATTGTGTCACTTTTATAGAACATATGTGGTAGTAATAGTGCACACATTCCCGGATAATGTCCAACAGCATTCATAGATATCCCCAATAACACAAAACAACAGATTTGCAGCAATCACATAGCAAACAGACCACATGCATATATGGAACCATAGTGGCCCATACAATGGCATGCATGTAACATTGTCTGTAAGAGGCCACCAATGATAGTGTTCCCACAGGGAACACAACTACAAACACATAGCACAAAGTGTTGTACAATACGATATATGTCCCAATGGCAGGTATTCTGTAGACATACCTGTTGAGTTGTGTGATCAGATTGTTGTTGCAGATATGGTGAGGGGGCAGAGATATGTATTAAAAACTATGATAACCTTGCTGTATGAGGTCCTCAGACCTGTTTCCATCTTTATGTCTTTGAGGCAAGATGTGCCAGGAGAGGCTTCCCATTTATACAGACGAGGAGAATGATGTCATCATCTCACACCTGGTGCAGCACTACCAGGTGTTGTTTGTCTGAAAAGCCCATGAGCAGCAGGAGCGGACCGCCCTGTGGAACGATCTTGTCCATTGGGTAAAAGATGTCGACCTGCATAACAGCAGTTATGAGCAGGTCCTGCATTGTTTTACAGACCTACTTTGCAATGCCTGTCAGCATGCTTCTGCAGTCAGGAGGGATCAGCTCGCAACAAGGGGGGGGGGCTATGCCATCCAATCCCCCTTGACACATGTTGAGGAGCTCCTTCGCAGCCTCAAGGCACCTGCCCACCCACACACTCAACACCTGGCAGAGAGCATAGTGGAGGTGGGTGCTACCCACACAATGGCAGAGGAGTGTGCAGGTAAGACCACAGGGCACATCAGCAGACCACTGTTGCATATACATCTGCAGCTGTACAGTTAGATCATGCATACATGAGATGATATATATATATATATATAGAGAGAGAGAGAGAGTCTGTTGCTGAGTAGTAGTAATAAACAGATATGCATAATCTGTAGTATTGTGGGCTTGTGCTGTTGATGTACTGTAATGCTGCACACACCTTGTACCAATGCCACAGCTGTGGTTACTGACATCACATCTCTCGTATGATGTTTGTTCAGGTTTTGCCAGTACACCAGTCATGTTATGGCCATGGCATATTCCATGCACACATTTTACACTCCTGCCCATAATGCATGCCGTACATGTTCACGTATTGTTGCTGATAACTGCACTGCATCACAGTGGTCACCATGATGGTGTATCTGAAGGGTATGTCAGACTCCTGCAATATAACTAACATCCTGTCATTGCAAAATGTGTGCTCAGAGATGAACATAATGGTGGGACAAATGGCCTACAGTAGGGACATGTGTGAAACATCACCCTTATACAGTGCTACAACAGTGTATATACCAGTATTACAATGGCAACTGTTACAGATCTACAATACGGCATATCACAATACTGCACTGCACAGCCCTTACAACCTGCAATGTGGTCCTAACATGAGCAATGAGTGTGTAATATGGAATTGTATGTTAGGACAGCAAATATGGGGAATACATACCTTCACAAACACTGGAAGCATATGTGTGCACACACACCAGATAAAATATAGTGGAAGCAGCTGTTGAGGTACTGACTGCATGCATTTGTCATGGAATTGCACCTTCCAGCAAGTACACATCCCCAAAGTCACACCAGGAAATTGTCTGCTGTCCAAAACGTTTGGCCATCAAATGTGCCCACTTACCTGCAACAAAGGCAGCAGTGGCTTGCACACATCTTACATGCCATGGTGTGGACCCCATACCCAACAGGTAGCACCCAGGAGTTGGACATGTAGCTATACCTCACCATTGCATATACAATGGCAAACAGTGCAGACAGTCATGTATGTGGCGAAGATGTATGGGACAGGAATAATGTAGGAAATAAACAGATGGCCATCCAAGACAGATGATATCACATGTAGCAAACCAGTCATGCAGGCTGCCTAGTAACATGCTACAACACTGAGGCAGTTGCAGGAATATCTAGCAAGTACTAGCTGTGCAGTACCCATGTCAGCAATTGCCTGGACTCTGCAAACATGTGGCCCATGGGTTAGGGTAATCAGATGGGACAGTTGCACCACAGGAAACATCAGCCAGCCTTCTCTACAGGTAGTGTATGCATAACAGAGAAGGTCCCTAAAAGTCATACTTTGTAATGTATACTGGTGTACCAAGATCATGTTGGAAACCTACAGACAGTATCACATAAGATACATGTGCTGCACAACCAACACCTCACCCCCACCTCAGGCCCACCATCCCCATCTGTACTATGCCAGTGTCAGTGTACACCTGTATGTTTGCCATTCATTAGCTGGGACTAGGCTGTTACATGTGGTGCTCAGTGTTTGGGACACTGCAAACAGACACACATGTGTAGGCCATAGTTGTCAAGCATATGCAAAAAGGCTGAAGGTGGGGAGGGGGTGTCATCATGACACAACAGTGCACTGCAGCAGGGATCCAAAGGATGCTATGAATGGCTGATCTGCACACAGTCAGGGTCAGGAACTGTGGCAGACATAACCCTGATTCCATAGCAATAGAGACGGCAGTGTGTGAACTCCAAGGGATGTGCACATGAGTTGACTTTGCAATCATGCAGATTTGGGGGACTTGTATAGGGCAGACTGACCAAATACTGGCAAATGCAGATGGCACATGCTAGTATACCCCTGCTAGGAATAGTGACTGCTGTAGTACACATAACAGTCGGTGCAACAAACCATCATGATAAGGGCATGCACACATATGCCCACACGAAGTGTATGTATGTCAATCAGCACAACTAACACATTTGTTTGACACTGCATTTCATTGTACATATGTCACATATCAGGCTCATGTAATGTTAACATATGCAGTAATGTGGTCCCATGGCATATCAAGGAAGAGGGCATAATATCAATAAGGGTGTGTACACTCCCCATAGCCACGGTAAGGTTTGACGGTTGTCAGTGTAATTGTATTGTATTGGTACCAAATGTTATGCATGTTGACAGATGGGTAATGGGAGGTCTGTGTGTAATATCTTTGGGCAGCCTCACCTGTAAGAGTGTGTGTGTGTGTGTGTGTGTGTGTGTGTGTGTGTGTGTGTGTGTGTGTGTCCATGTATGCACATGTGATTGTGGGGTTGTTCATATGTCTCAACTTCCCTTTTAAATCATGCAGTACATGGACTGACACATGAGATACCAGGAATACTTGTCTGATATGTAATCTCCGGACAGCTGATAGTATAATAAGGTCTGTAACATGGAACATGCATTGGGAGGGAAACTAGGCACCAGGTATACTGCTATAATTGCAATCAGCAGAAAGGTGAAATAATACCCATGTATGCAGCACTATAGATGCATTGGGGAATTACTAGTCAACACCAGTGAGTGTATCCAAATATTACTGTTGTCCACATAAGTTAATAGAGCAACAGATCTTGCATCTACTGAGCAATAGTTATGTATGACACTCGAGTGCATGACATTATTGAGTGACTGTAGTAGCCCCTAACATATGAGGGCCATGCTCACGATGTCTGGGCAAACCCAGGGTGAATACTGGATGACAGCAGTGATTCCTTGTAAAACGAACTCCAATCAAGTCAAAGAGGTAATAGAGTAACAGGTCATGTTTTGTGATCACTTGTCTAGGCAATTAGAAGAATGATACATTAATGATTGGTATTAATGAGTGTAAGTTTCTAAGTGTGATGCAGGATGGGGAACTTAAGAAAATAAACTTGGGACAGTCTGTAAACTCAGGGGCAGGTAGGTATTATGGTGGAATGTCAGGGTGTGTGTGTGTGTGTGTGTGTGTGTGTGTGTGTGTGTGTGTGTGTGTGTGTGTGTGTGTGTGTGTGTGTGCACAGTTGAGCAATGACATACAGGTCTTAAAGTGCATTTGTTATTTCCCCTCACAGCTGGCAGGTGGGTAGGTGAGTCAGGGTCCCTCCTGCAGGCAATCTGATGTTTGTTTCCATACAGATACTGAAAATGATGATACATGTGTTGAGGCACAAGCAGGGCTGTCAGAGGCTGAAACTGCACCATCATTTGACAACCCCCTGTTATCCACCCCATCCCCATACACAGTCACAGTGCCTATAGATACCCCATTATCAGTGGCCATAGCAGAAGGACATTTGTCAGTTGGTGGCAGTGTACAGGACAGTGTGGTATCTATGGCTGCTGTGTCTGGACACAGCAGCCATAGCCAGATATCCAGCAAGGTACCACATAGGCAGATTTACAGGGGTGCTCATGGGAGGGCTGCTGGTCATCGTTCCCCTGGCAGAAGTGCCACATCTAGTACCACCAGATGCATGTTTCAGGCTGTCGTGGAGGTGCAGGCATGTATGGAATGGTACACCAGACAGGGTCTTAGGATGCAGAGGGATACTCTTTCAGCTGTAACTGACAACATCCGTGATCTTGCAAGTGCCCTCCATTATTATATGGAGGTCATGGATAGATGGTGGGATGAGATGGTGGGACTCCTCAACTGTGGATTGTCTGTGCTAGACCATGTGGTGGGAGTGGTGTGACGGCCATGTGGACATAGGCAAGCAACACCAACATCTGGAGGTCGATGTGGATGTGCAAGGACACCAAGCCTCTCCCGTAGTGGCAGTACCAGCCCTAGAACTGCAGTGGGGGCACTGTCCACACCACACCACAGCAGGCCATGTGCACTTGGCCCTGGCCAGTCCCAGGAGGGATCTGGTTCCGGCGGACATATGTCATCATCAGGGGAGAGTAGCATATCGAGCCTTGTACCTGGATGTGCCCGTGGAACACCTGGCAGGCACAGTTCTCGTGTCCATGGCTGGAGGTGGTGAACTGCACACCCAGCCAGGTATGATCTGCAGCTGTCCAACAAACACCTGTATAGGGCAGCCACATGGCAGAACTGTGCGCATGCATACTCACACACAATACAAACATACCTAGGGCAACCCCATACCTACACAAACCACATCACCATGGCCATATCAGTAATTAAAACCCCTCATTCACACACATGTATGGCCCAGCCTAGGTCTCTAGCAAACTAACAACACACCCTGTGCATATGATGATATCTGTGCCACATCCCTGTCATCCATAACATCAATGCAGAGACAAGCTAATATGGTTCAGATGCACACAGTGACTGTACTAGAGTGTACCAATGTACTGCTGTGTAACATGTTGTCAGCACTAATGTTTAATGCTTACATGTCAGGTAGTGTAGCTGTCCAGCCATGATGCATTATAGCTGTTATTAACACTGAGTGATTGTGGTCTCCATAATGTTATCCATTTGTGTTGTAGGTGTCCATGTGTCAGCAGGAAGATGATCTGCTGTCATATTTCACAATGGGTATGGCACTGTGGTGACACCTTGGCTGTGCCATATCCTGGGTACAGGTGAACACATGTCATAGGTCTGTATAACAGTCACTGCCTGTGCCACATGGCCGATAGGTCTGGGGTGGTGTATACAGGTGAGTGCATGGTGGTTGCTGTTAGCAGCCCTTCTACAGTGGACAACAGTAGTTGTACTGTGTGGTACACACCACATGTTTTGTATAACACAGCCAGAGGATTAGGTGTGCAAGGAACTCGTTGTATCCTATGTAATCCCACCAAGCCAGACTACGCAGAACAACACATTGTTGAATAAGCAGTCCTCTAGTTTAATGTCATTGACAATGATACAGGAGGGTATATGTCCCCTTCCCCATTGTAGTGCAATCCTCAACATGGTAAACATATGTGTGCTGGTGTGGGTGGCACACCCCTACCCTTTGGAGGTTGAGAGGTGCTGTGGAACCACAGATAGTGTGATAGACAGATACCTAACATATTAACATGAACTGTACAGTATTACGGCAAGCTGCACGCGGGGATACACTCAACATTAACTGCAATGATGTTGACTGTGTCCACAACAGCCACACTGAGCTATATATACCAGCCCCAGTATCACTGCACACCTATACAGTGAGGAAGAGGCCATTTACACAGCTAACAGTAGTTGTGATGGAATGTATGTCCACAGGATGATACCTGTGACATGTTAGCATATGCCACGCAGTTCTTGGACAGATGACCCCGTGGGACAAGTATATTCTGCAACCTGAAGTAGATCCCTCCATATACACACACACTCTGACTTGGCAACACTGTGACTTGACCCCTACCTAGGTATGTAGTACTACTGATGTGTGTGGCTTTAATTGCACACACCACACAGCTTTTAGGATTTGGTGTGTTCCAGGTTATATGTTACATGCAGAACATCCCCAGGCATGTTCAGTATGGTAATGGGGGATGCAATGGTTGTATATAGACAATACATAGTGTGACATACCGTCATATACACATTGACAAACCCATCACCATCAGACACACATCTGAGAGACCTGGGCCTATCAGTACTAACTAACTTGTCAGTTTGTCCATTGTGTTACAGGTAGTTTGTACATAGCACATGAGTAACTAGGCTGGATAGTGTTATCAGTTACATGTATGGTTGATGGTGACAGTGGTCACCATACAGTGGTACATGGGACATGTACCAGGGTATCATGATGTAATGACAGTATACCCAGCACCCACACCCCACTGTGTATATTGTACACACTGGAACCCATAATGACACTCTGACATACCCACCATCACGCATTGACCAGGACTGAAATACAACCCCTTGTCCATCCCAGGAGTGCTACTACAGGGATATAAATCTAATGCACATGCCACAGGCATAGTAGGGTGGTGCCTTTTCATGCCTCTCATACAGGCAGCAACATCACTATTCCTAATACTGTGTGGCAATGCATATTGTAATAGGAGTATGTGGCCTTGGAATGCTGTACCCTACATATATACACACACATGCACACATACACACACTTGCCAGAACTCAATGGGTATCCCATGCCTATCATCCCATTTGTACAACAGTGTTGTGCTGGCACTGCAAGGCCTAGGTAGCCCTTAGGGAGATGAGCGTAACAAGGTACATGTAATGTCCGGTACAGCAGCAGCCACATCTAACTATAGCAATGGGTGGTGTGGTGGATGTGAAGGGCCTCAGAGTATTCCCAACTACAGGTCTACAAACACACAGACACTGATATTCTCAGTAATGCACATGTACACATTTGTCAGTACTGGGGTGTATTGGTGCAGGTGTTCATAGGTGTGTGACCAGGCTATTGTCCATGGAGAGATGGGAAGTATAGGAGATGAGTGTAAGTGGTATCATGTCACCTGCCATGTGCCAGCAGGCCATCTATCAACAGACACCACTGTGGTGACCCTCAGGGTGAGAGTGACATGCATCAGCCAGTCCTCTCGGTGCCTCCTGCAATGGGCCTGTGAGATTCTCCAGTTGACATGTATGCAACATGAGTTATATAACAAGGCTAGTGTCTGTCTTGGAGACCTGTACCCAAGCATGTTCTGTTGATTGTGATAGTATAGTTGAGGTATCCATGGCATGTGGTGCGTACAGGGTGTTGAGTCCATCTGTGGCATTTGTAACACAACTGGCCAGACATGTCAGTGTCAGTCAAGCATAGATTGCCTGTAAGTATACAAGATGGATACCTGACATCTGAACATCTGTGCAGGGACTGACAGACATCAGCTCCCCAACTAGCTATCCGTCAGGATGAATGTGTTGACAGATAGATGTATGACACCGACAGGTATGCCATTACTACATGATGACAGCGCTCACTGACAAGTGCTATACACACAGTAGTCTACAGTTATTTTCCACATGTAAGATCATTATCCAGTAGAAAATATATCATGAGACACAGCTCACCCACCAGGAACACAACAGTGAGGACTCAGAGTCCATCTTTGCATGCAGGGGTGTTTGTTTCCAGTACTACAATTAGCAATCTACTCTTACCTGGGAAAGCACTGTCAAGAGTAGTAATGTAATGATACACTAGATGCAAGTGTGACTGCATATAACCTGGGATACTACCCTTGTATGTAACACATTCACATGGATAAGAGTGTTTTACAAGCCATATATACTCATGTGTCCCAGACAGGAGACTCACGCCCTTTGCTGCTGTAATGACAGCACATAGATGCATGTTATGTACATAGCATCACATACACTTATTACAGATGTCATTACCCTGCTATGTTATCAGACTGGAATGTGAGCACTGGTTACCAGGGCTGAGCCATGCTTAGCAGGTGTCAGCATTACTGCAATATAACAGCTAAGCACATTTGCGTACTGGTAAGTGAAGCCTAAATGGTGTAAGCACCCATATGTTTAACTGTACCTTAGCACCGCTTATCTTCACACAAACCCGGGAAAACACTCTTAAAGCTGCTCAAAACTGCCTTAACCACTCTGTATCCAGCAGCCCTTATTCTGCCCAGCAACAAAATAAAAAGCCCTTGCAGTTCTTGAGCCCAGGACCATGTACACTATAGTCACAACAGTTAATCACTACGTCATGACAGCTGTGAAGACAGTTGTTGTTCTTCCAATATATCTGTCAGTACACATATTGAATAGTATTGAAAAATTGCTGTGACTTCTACAATTGTGTAGTACGTGTTAGTGATATTACTGTTGCATCACATATGTTGTTATATCTAAATATACACATATCAGATACATACGGTGTGATACATCTGGGAAGGTATACACAACAGCAATGTTTACACATGACAAGGATATGGATATATACATATACATATGTAGATATATGTTTACATGTACATACCACATATATATTCATATACATGTATTTATATACATCTGTATAGTGCATCATGTATATGGCCATATATAAATTTATATATATATATATATATATATATATATATATATATATATATATATATATATATATATATATATATATATGTCTATATATGTAGATATCTATAACTATATGAGCATATATATCTATATATCTGTCTATGAATATATATATATATATATATATATATATATATATATATATATATATATATATATATATATATATATATATATAGATATATGGATATATATCTATATAGATATATGGATATATATATATATATATATATATATATATATATATATATATATATATATATATATATATATATATATATATATATATATATATATATATATATATGTTTATCATATATCCAAAACATGGAGTGGAGTCATACCTCAGCACCAATAGTATCAACCTCTTAGTGCAAGGGGATGTCATGTATGTATTGCAGGTATATATGTAGACCTTTGCTACTGTAACAGGGGTTGTCGTAACAGAAATGTTGTGTGTGGGAGGTCACATCTGCTATTGACATGTATGCCATCATTTACTGACAGACATCCTAAGGTCATCATAGTACAGTACCACTGATATCACAGTAATAATCTTGTGGACTACAGCAGAGATATGACTACTAAATGTGGAGAGTCTGGCACTCTCCGGTCCATCCAGAGGTATACACAAAACCTCTTAATGTGAGACATGTGGACCAAGACTGACAATGTGGATGTTAACAGCCATGTAAATGGGTATATCACATAAATACTGGACTACATATGCCCACACAGTTTATGCATTCACACACTCCTGTCTGTCCTGACACATACTAACCAGTGATGCAGAGGTCACATGGCCACACACTACCCACTAGTTAGTGACATACATCGGTACAGCATTGCACTGCTTTGTCAGAAATACATGACAGTTATGGTGGCCTGGCAGCAGTACATCTGGCAAATATCTGGGCATAACATCACACTGGGTAATTACACTAAGCTGCTAGGCATGTAACAAAGCACTGTGCAAACTACAGGTAGACTGCCACAACACTGGTCTACATGTACCTGCAAATATAGCAGGCTTTGCAGGCATGTCACAGCACAGAGTAACAGACACCTGTGTGAAAGTGCATACCCCAACCAATGTGAACACAGCCATAGCCACATATGGTAAGAAAGCTTAATATTACAGTATATGGACTGTCTGATCAACACGATCCTCATATGTGCCACTCAGACACTAACCCTACATATACTGTGCCCTGACACAGTGTGGTCCGATCATGTCTGTGGTATGGGACATGTGTGTGTTTGGCCCTACAAACATGTAAGCCGATAGGGTATCATACACTGGAGCAGCATGTAACATCAGATAAAACAGGACCAAGAACAATGATATTTACCACAGTCTGTACACAGGCCAAGGTACATATTCGCAATGCACATACTGTCGACAATCACCATAACTACATAGACCTCACTACTATACACATAACATGTCTAGCAGTCTTATATCTCACTGGCTTGTTATCAGGTATGATGTCAATAAATAATGGTGTACAGAACATATGCACCTCTTACTGCATGACATATGTACAAAGGTTGACTGACTTGTGGCTGGAGGCATAAACATAGGGCCAATATGTTGTGGTGATAACCTCATACATTTACTGTTGTAACAGGGTTTGTTGTGACATATGTGCTATGAGGTATATGAAGTTAGTAACTCTCATGGCTGTCACCATGCACTGACTGCAATCCTCAGACCATGCTTCTGCAGTTCAAAGATAGGTGATCTGTGAGTAACACAAGACACATAAGACTCCAAACACTGGCCAGTCTGCAGATAACCCTACAGGTGGGAGTTTCCTCAAACTCATATCACTGTCATGACAGGTATTAAATAATGTAGACCAGCCATATCCACACAAACCCTGTCAAACCAAGATTACTCCAAATGCAGAAGAGCAACAAATACATTTTGCAGTCATGTCTGGAACATCCCTCTCCTGTTTGTTGGCCTGTCTCCACAGTGTATGTTCTTAGAGGTATATCCCACTACCATCTGTGATGCTGTTTGCCAAACACTGACATGAAGTCCTGCTCACAATGAATGAAAAGGGCAACACCCACATAATGTTCCTAGTTATCGGAGTGTGTTTCCTTGAAATTGGCTATGGGGATGTTACCACAGCTGTTCCACATGCAATCAGCTAGTGGGGGACTGCAATACATGCAGAGGCCATCAACTGATCATGAGCATCACTTACAAAACACAAGCTGCTGCCTAAGCAAAACAAGTGTACTTCTCCACATCCACTAGAGAGGGAGTGAGAGAGACAAAGACAAAGTAAGACAGGAGGGTGGGAGAGTAAAATCTTAGCATGTTTGTGTCACACGCTTATAAGTACGGGGTTTCAACCCCCTGCCTGACTACGTATTGCTAGTACATGTCTATGCAGTTATGGCATGCATCACAGAGCTTACATGTTAGGGAGCTGTCCAAAAGTATATTTGGCATTGACTGACATCAGCAACAGTGATAAAGGAGGGATACGGTAGGTGTAGTACATGTGCCTGTCCACAAGAACAGGTGTCAAGGTTGATACAGCACCACTCTCACAGGGACTCGTACACATTATCACAGTTGGCAGGGTCAGGATTAGACCTTCTAACTAGCTAGTTTACCACAATACAGTAATACGCAGGTATCACATGCACCACAGAGGTTATCAGGAGGATATATGGGCAAAGGGTATGTCAAGGTGTCTGACATCAGAAGGCATGCTTCAGTAGGCCAACGGGAGGTGTAGTGAGTGTGAATGGTATCTTAATCATTGTACTCCACACACACTTAGACACAGGTTTGCCAGTACTGACATGAATGGGTGCATTGCTTCACAGGTGTGTAGTGGTTGACTGTGTCAGAAGGCTGTACAAGGCTAGGTAAAGGGTATACCTTGGCATCAGGCCACATGACAATGGTCTGCAGTGTGGATCAGGAGTGTAGTGTCTGGATTGGCCCACACAGGTGAATATCGTATTCACCAGCCAGTCATCTGGTTTACTATTGTGGGTGGCCAGTGCTGTGCAATGCTTGTCATGTATGTGTTCTATATTCCATAACATTGATGGTTTCTGGGATGTGCCCGTCCCACATGCATGTTCTGTAACTTGTGGAAGTGTGCCTGGGGTGTCTGGTGCATGTTGTGTAGATTGTTATCATCAGATGTGCCATTTCTGACCTCGTGTGGTGAGAACTGGCAATGGACACCAGGTTGACCCTGCACCTACACTGACAGCATGATGCAGGTATTCCCTGGTGTCTGTGGCATCTGTCCATACAGGGCATGTGTATAAGACATGGTATGTCCTTTGTGGGTTACATTTGTTGTCTGTACAGTTGTTGCAGGCATCCAGTGAGAAACATAGCTAAGGAGCACTGTATGCAATGATTTGTCTGTTGTAGGGATGTGACAGGGTGCCATGTCCTCTGTAGTCCACTGCAATCATACCATGGTTACCATCTGTGGGCAATATGCAGGGAACAACCAGCATAGTGGTTGTGGCATTGCCGAGTGTTTTTTGTGTTTTCTGGGTAATACAAGGGTTGCCTATATTGTTCCCCAAGCCATGATGTTACATGTAGGGGTATGGATTGTCTACCCCAGCCTCTCTGCTGTTTGACACCTGTTATCCTTGTAAGGTGGACATTGTGGCATATAATAGGCCCACCATGTAAGAAATTTGCAAAACCCACTCTGCAATGAGTCCTGTTATTACACACTCACAGCTACCTCCAGACAGGATACACATGATGATACACACACACACCAAGTCTCACAGTTGCTATGTCTGGGATTAGAATATTTACCTAATTAGTACATCACACTACAGCATTACGCAGTTATGGCGCATGCTATGGAGCTTATTGGGCTATTCCTTCCTCAACGGTGTATTTCAAAGTGAATGACATCAGCAGGCTTGCCAAAGTAGGGCAGTGGAAGTTGTAGTGACTGTGAATGGCCTCAAAAGCATTGATCCCTATACAGACAAACATACAAAGTTATACAATTGCTATGTCTGGGATTAGAACTCTTATCTAACTAGTATATCACACTACAGCATTACGCAGTTATAGCACACACCACAGAGATTACTGGGCTAGTCCTTCCCCAAATATGTATTTCAAAGTGAATGACATCAGCAACCTTGCCAAGGTTGGGCAATAGAAAGTGTAGTTCATAATTTCATAGGTTCATAGGTTGATACTAGGCTATCGGCCCTATGGCCTATACATGCCTAGACATGACAATTCCTTGGCTATGTCTTCCCACAATATTTACTTCCCTGGACCCCTGTCTAGCAGGGCACCTGACATGATCTCCAGGGTCAATTTCCTGTCTCTCATTCAGTCGTCCAGGTTCCTTTTGAAGAGGACCAAAGAGGCACTCTGCTTGACATATATGGACAGTCTATTCCAGACTCTGTGGAGTCTCTGGGTCAGGAACACATCCCTCCAGCATGTATTGTTCATTGTGATGACAAGATTTGGATCCCTGGATCATGTGGCTATGAGGGTTTGGAATTCCTTAAGTGTAGCATGTACAACAGCTGCGGGTTTGACATGGCATGGTATGTTAAGCAGAGATCACCTCTGAGAACACAATATGTGACAGAGTATAGCTGGATGATTGTCAGATGGTCAGCATAGGGCATCTGGTTTAGGCCTGTGATTTTAGTTTTTGCAGATATCTTGTGAGCTACATACGTAATGGGCCATTGTAATCTGTACTGAGTCTACTGAGAGATGACTACTGTGGGACAATGGCCTACTTTTCCTGGATGTAAAGCCCTTAGTGGTGAGGTGTGCCACATAGGTGGGTTACCTGACTGTTGTGGTGATGTGGTTATCAAAGGTGTGACCACTGGAAGTGGATGCCAAACAAGGGCTGCCCCAGGACTGAACCCTGAGGTACTCCAACTGTCACTTGTCTGGTGCTGGAGTTGGTGTCACCTACATTTACAGTGTGGGTTCTGTCAGTACAGCAGCTGGTAGCTCATCGAGTGACATAGGGATTAATGGCTAGCTTGGTGCATTTATGTATGATTCCACACTGGGGGATGGTGTCAAAGGCCTTGGCGAGGTCCAGATAAGCTGTGTGAACCACCTTACCCTCGTCCACAGCTCTGGAGACTGATTCAAAGTTGTCAATCAGGTTGAGGCGACATGATCAGCCCTTCACAAACCCAACCTGGTTGGGGTCCAGTGTTTGCAGGTTGCCAATGTCTTTGTTTTAATTTTCATGACAATACATTCCATGGCCTTGCAGATCAGGCACATCATACTGCTGGGGCTGTAGTTCCCAGGATCCAAGGTGGATTCCCCCCTTGTGGACTGGGATAACTGTAGCTGTGTGCCACACAGTGGGCATGAAGCCTGAGGTGTGGCTATGATTAGACATGGGACATAGGTGAGGTGCCAGTTCATTTTGTAGTTCATGTAGTACACAGCCTGGGATGTTGACTGGTCCTATGGCTGCTGTAGTCTTAGCTCTGAAGAGTGTGTTTTTTTACCTGTATGGCTGTTATTACCAGAATCTGGCAATCCTTCAGTGTTGAGATGGGCACTTTCAGGGGTGGGAGGGGGTGCAGTTGGCACTGAATCAATCTGCCAGGATATTGACAATATCCTTGGGAGCAGTATATTTAATACCATCCTGTTGTAGCCCAGAGCAGATCTGAGCATTGCGATTTAGATTCCTAACATAGCTATGGAATTGCTTGCAGTTGTCTTTGGCATATTTGGCTATATTATGTTCATAACTAGCTTTGGTGGATGTTATGAGGGATCTCAGCTTCTTACTGTGGCTGGCAAGGGAGTATTTTACATCCTGGAAATTCCCCCGTTTCTGCAACAGTTTCTTCCTTTTGTTGTACAGTATGTTTATGGCAGGGGGCCACCAC
This sequence comes from Protopterus annectens, assembly GCF_019279795.1. Classification (NCBI taxonomy): domain Eukaryota; kingdom Metazoa; phylum Chordata; order Ceratodontiformes; family Protopteridae; genus Protopterus; species Protopterus annectens. Next base: position 1,751,855,147 of record NC_056737.1, on the reverse strand, counting down.
ATTGGCTTCCATTTCTAGGTGGGGAGCATCTTGGTTCTATATTGGATGGCACGATTAATGCATGAGTGGATGTGCTCATACAGTGCCTTCATGTAGGATTCAGCAGTCGTCCTTTAAGTTATCTGCATGGGTGTCATGACGTTTGTCATGTCTGACATGTGTAGCATGACGTTGGCTTTGGAGATGTGTGTTACGGAGGTTTTCTTAGTGGGGTGTAGGGGCAGGATGTGGATGTTAAGGATGATTAGCTTATGGGCAGACATGACCACCAATGGGGTGACCATAGATGTGGAGCATTGATTTCCCATGTTGGTAATGACCATGTCTAGGATATTTGAGCCCCTGGTGAGACTATGGGATACTTGACCAGGACATTGGGAATTATGACTTCCAAGAACCGTTGGGCACATGTGTTGATATGCAAGTACTTTTCCCAGTTAATGGCAGGGTAGTGTAAGTCACCCTGTATTAGGGTGTTTGGTTGTATCATAATATTTTCGAGTATGTTTTAAAAGGTGTAGTGGGAATCTTGGGGCATGGTGGGGGATCTGTAGCAAGCTATACAATTTGGATTGCAGTCTGACCTAGTATTAGTTGCACTGGGGTATTTCAGATGCATTCTAATGGGCAAGTAGCCTGATGGTGTGAATATCCTTGGTGAATATGGACACTCCTCCACCTTTATTGTTTTGGTCCTGGTTTGGTGTCCGACAGGTGTGGTGAGAGCTGTACTTGGTATTGCAGGGGTGCTCTCTGGAGCCTTGGATCAGGTCTCTGTTACCGCACAGATATCAATGTTCTCCATGTTTAGGAGTGCCTAGTGACTGTGAATGGCCACAAAAACATTGATCCCTATACACACAGAGTTTCACAGTTCCCATTAAAACTCCTACCTAACTAGTACATCACACTGCAGCATTACACAGTTATAGGATGTGCCACAAAGCTTACTGAGACAACTGTTTTCCCCAAAGGTGTATTTCAAAGTGAATGACAGCAGCAGCCCTGTCACAGTAGGGCATTTGAAAGTGTAGTGAATGTGAATGGCCTCAAAAGCATCGATCCCTACACAGACAAACACACACAGTTCTACAGTTGCCATGTCTGCGTATAGAACACCTACCTAACTAGTACATAACACTACAGCATTACGCAGTTATAGGACGTGCCATGGAGCTTACTGGGTTACTCTTTTCCCAAAGGTGTATTTCAAAGTGAATGACATCAGCAGCCCTGCCAAAGTAGGGCATTTGAAATTGTAGTGAGTGTGAATAGCCTCAAAAGCATCGATCCCTACACAGACAAACACAAACAGTTCTACAGTTGCCATGTCTGGGTATAGAATTCTTACCTATGTAGTATATCACACTACAACATTACACAGTTATAGGATGCACCACAGAGCTTACTGGGCTACTTCTTCCCCAAAGGTGTATTTTAAAGTGAATGACATCAGTAGCCCTGCCAAAGTAGGGCATTTGAAATTGTAGTGAGTGTGAATGGCCTCAAAAGCATTGATCCCTACACAGACACACACACACAAACTTCTACATTTGCCATGTCTGGGTATAGAACTTCTACCTAACTAATACATTGCAGCATTATTCAGTTATAGGACATGCCACAAAGCTTACTGGGCTATTCCTTCCCCAAAGGTGTATTTCAAAGTGAATGACATCAGCAGCCCTGCGTTTGAAATTGTAGTGAGTGTGAATGGTCTCCAAAGCATTGATCCCTACACAGATAAACACACAGCGTTCTACAGTTGCCATGTCTGGGTATAGAACTCCTACCTACCTAATACATCACACTACAGCATTACATCATTATAGGATGTGCCACAGAGCTTAATAGGCTACTTTTCCCCCAAAGGTGTATTTCAAAGTGAATGACATCAGCAGCCCTGCCTAAGTAGGGCATTTGAATTTGTAGTGTGTGTGAATGGCCTCAAAAGCATTGATTCCTACAAAGACAAACACACACACACGGTTGCCATGTCTGGGATTAGAACTCCTACCTAACTAATACATCACACTATAGCATTATGCAGTTATAGCATGCACCATGGAGCCTACAGGGCTACTCTTTCCCCAAAGGTGTATTTCAAGGTGAAGACATCAGCAGGCTTGACATAGTAGGACAATGGGGAGTGCAGTGTATGTGCATGGGCCATAACCCATTCATCTGGAAGCAGACGCACAACATTCAGGCACACACGGGTTTGTATTTCACAGGTATGTGTGTACAACTGCTAGATGGCTACTGACTTGTACAGTCATGTTACAGTTATCACAAGCACCACAGAAACTATAGTGCTGAGGGATACCAGAGGCAAATGTCTACAGTGATTGACATTTGCACATCATATGGTTTTAGCCAATTGGATGTGTGCTGGGTGGGACAGGCCTCATGATGGGAGGCTTTTTGTCACTGTCTGTCACTCTCTTCCACACATCTATATATGTGTACTTTTGGCCTATTATAGTGTGTTGTCCTTGGATATATGTGTGTATTCCTATCCAATGTGTGTGCAAAGCATGAGTGATGTGTACTGAGGAGTTTGTCCGCAAACATCTGTGACTGTCAGATATGCATAGTCCACTGTTGTTGCCAGACATGGGCTTTATTTCTCTAAATGTGGGAGCATGCCCAGTATGTCCTATCAGTATTTTGTTGTCAGACATGGGCTTCATTTCTCTAAGTGTGGGAGCATGACCAGTATGACCTTCTGTACTGAATGTGTGAATCCATTCCAGGTAGGTTGTACTCCAGTGCAGGTTTTTATGTTCTACACTTACAGCTAGCAACCTGTTTCTGTGGGATATCTGTAGATTGGTTGACAATATGGGGTCAAAATGGGCAAAGGATAGTGGGTTACTGTAGGTAACTGTGTCTGTGCTGCTTCTGCTACATGGTCTTGGTATTAGCAGAGATATTCAGACATATGTACTGTTTTACACTGTGATGTTTTATGTCATCAAGTACTGTCAGGTATACATATTTGCTTGCAGTAATGTCCTGGGGAACACAGGTTGAATGCAGCTGTGTCCAGTATTGTGGTCGGCAGCCTACATATTCTTGCACAATCATACCATTCTGGAGGGGAAGCTGCAGACACTTGCTGATGGTGGACATGTTACTGGGATTTGTCCACATGGGCTTGCATTTGGGTTCTGTGGACTGTGTTATGTTGTTATTTGGGAGTCCATGACATAACATAAAGTGGCAGTACGGGTGAGGCACAGGCCTTTGGCAGAGGACTGTAGGCCATTTGGTAGTGATGTAGGCCAGCTTTAGCAGGCTGTTGCATTGTGTCACTCCTTACAATCCCAGACTGCAAGACACTATATTCCCCTGGGATGACAGGGTGGGTGTGCAAGGTGCTAATGCCAATACTTTCTGTCATTATTGATCCAGTGATATGAATTCTGGCAGGGTGCTGCTTACAACTAGTGACACACCTGCATGGGATACCTGTTCTGCATGCAGCATTCTCTGGTTATTGCCATACAGAGGTGAGGGTCATATTGTACTCATTCCCAACAGCAGGGATAAGACCAGAGAGGTAACTGTGGGTGATGGTGGGGTGAGCTGGGTGCATGTGAGCTATGGACACTATTTGCAACTGACTCACAGATATGCATGGGACATTCCACTTATACTGGCTTGTGCAGGGTCATCAGCAGTTTCTCAGTACTTCATACCTGTGACCTTTGTTGGTCTGCCAGTGTTTGGCCAGATGATATTGGTATTCCATAGTACAACCCAACTAATGTGCTGTTAACCTGCATGTAAAATTCCAAAGGTGTGTCCATTTGATAGTTACATATTATACACTGTCTGTCTGGGATACTTCCACCTATGTACTGTTTATATGTCTGGGCTCACATTCATGCCATGTCCATCTTTCAGATGGTGACAGATATTACTTCCAAACATTTACTATGGCTTACTGCTGGAATGTGTTTTGCTGGGATGCATTGTTTTTGGCACTGTAGTTGTGAGAACTTGGCCCTGTCATTGGCAGTACTGGCCAATGGCCACCAGGACAAACCTCACCATGCCTACATACTGACCACTGTCACACAATATACAACACACACCAACCTAACACACGCAGCCCTGCATATTGTACACATGCTACAATCAATCCTGCTACTTTGGCCGGCTCAGATAATCTGTGCTCCACTGTTATTGTACCTACACATACATGTTATTACATATATACATAGGAGTGGGGGGGGGGCACACCTGACACTTGTACACATTTGTTATGATTGTACTGGTATTTCAGGTACTCCATTTTATTCTGTAGTCTGACCTATCATGCTGACTAGAGGCATATCAGTGTACTACAGGTCTTAGGTTTGATTGATCTACATTTCAGTTTCAGACTTCTTACCCTTCAGAACTAACATCCCACTGCCTGACCTGTTGTAGTCTGCCTGTGTTGGTCTGGAGGGGGGATGTTCTCCATAGGCATCAATCAGAGGCCTTAGCACAGCCTTTGTTTGTGTTTGCCTACACCTGTCCTGCTGGCTGAGACTGTTGTTGGGTATATGAGCCTCCCTGACTGGCATGTCTGTGTCCTATGGACACACATGTGGCCCACCACATTTCCTGCAGTGAATTTTGTCACCTTGTCTAGTACTGACTACTATAGTGACACCAGTATTTGTTACACATTTCATGCTGCCACTATAGTATCTACTATCTGCTGGCATCCCATTCATCCACCCAATTCCCTTGCATGCTCACATCCATACCATAGATACAAGAAACAAAACGTACTACTCCATTCAGCAAATGATAAGGAGAGTGACTTACCTTGTGGCTGTGCCAGTATTGAGGTTGGTGCTGGGGGGCTGACTATGTCGGATGCACATAGTACACTCCCTATACATGGTTAAGCACATGTAGTGTCATGTTTGGCATCCCTTTTACTGTATGTGCGAGTCAGAGAGAGGTGTCTTTCCCTGGGTTCCTACCATGTCAGTGTATGTGCTATGCGTAGCCTCTTTTCCACGGCCTGGGCATACTGGGCATGGCTCCTTCTGCCTACTGGGCAGGCTCAGGTTATACCTCCTCCGAGTCACTCTGTGCCTTGGCAATGGTGGGAGGCTGTGTGGCCCTGTCCCGTGCTGTTCCTGCTGCAGCTGTTTCCACAGAATCATATTGTGTAGCATGGCACATACGGTGACAATTTGGATACATGTAGCTGGTGAGTACTGCAAGGATCCACTGGATATGTCCAGGCACCGAAACCATGACTTGAGCATCCCAAACACATGCTCTGTTATGATTCTGGTCTGTATATGTGCCTCATTATGGTGTTCTTGTTCGGGGGTGTGTGCATTTCTGATGGGTGTCATCAGCTACGGATCCAGTGTGAAACCAGCATTCCCCATTGGCAAATCTCTTGAACAGCTGCGTCATATGCCAGATGTGGGAGTCATGATAGCTTCCAGGGCAGCCAGCACATACATTCATTATAATGCCCTGGTCATCGCACATGACCTGGCAGTTGATGGAAGGGAAGCTTGAGTTGATGTAGACCCACACCGCTCACCAGGTGGTGCTTTGATGCATATGTGCATGCAGTCTATAGCACCCACTACCTCAGGGTATTCCGCTATTTGGTGGAAGAGATGCATATTGCTGGTCAATGCCTCATGGCTGTTTTGGAAATATACGTGCTTACCGGCATGTGCTGACATGGCATCCAGGAACTGGTGGAGTACCCTGGATGCTAATGCCTGTGAGATTATCATGATATCCCCAGTTGGCTTTTGGAAGGTACATGTGGCTAGTATTCTTAGGCCCACACATACCTTGGTATCCACTGGGATGGATTTCCTCTCTGTTGATTCTGTGTGTGAGGTGTGGCCGGCAGAGTTCAACAATTTGCTGTAGGAGGTCCCTGTCCACCCTATAGTGCTCCAATATCTCCAGCTTATGTAGCCCCTGGTAGGTTACCCTGGGTCTTTACACTCTTCTCCTTCTCCTCACTGTGGGTAGGTCATCAGAATTCTCATCCTCACCACCCTCAGCCTCTTCCACTTGTTGATGTATGATAGCTGCTGCAGCCCCTATCATTTTGTTGCTTTTGTTTGGCAAAATTTCCCTGCTTGTGTAAACTGCTGGTGTAGAGTTTGTGGGAAAAATCAAAGGGAAAGGTGTTTGCATAGTTTATAGTGGTGTGCTGGGCTGGGCTGCTGCCTGTGTAATTGGCTGATTCTGATACATTTCACCTGCCAGCTATGTTAGTTCTCTTTGGTTACCTTCCTACTGCTGTTTTCCATTCCCATTGCCTTCCTGTTTAAGCCCAGGGGCACACCACACAAACACAGTGCTCAGATGTGCATGGAGCTGCTATTTCCTGGTTTACTTTTTTTCCTTTAAAACACAGTGCATGGCGTGCACACCCGCTAAGGCAATGTAAAGAGTGCTTGGCAGCTTCAGACACCCCCCCCCCCTGCTTAGCTCTGCTAAGCTAATGGCAAACCTGAGCCACAGGGCTCCAATAAGCGTACAGTATGCCTGACAGCCCTCTATGATGTCAGCTAGCTCTTAGGCTTGCACCATGGTTTTCCTGCACCTACACGGTTGGGTGCAGGTAAGCCATGAGGGGAAATCTGTGATTCAGTATCATTCCCCTCATTTGTATAGGATTGCCTGCTAATTCCAAGTTACAAGTCTGACACTGAGCCTTCCCCCTTAGCAACCACTATTCACTGGACATGTTGTCTTCTGCCTGCCATTGAGTATAATGGCAAAATTGTGATTTTGGATAGAATGCTTATTTCAAGTTTTTTTTTTTATTTTCAGGTCGATCCCATTTGTGCACCACTGCCCTATGCTTAAACAGCTGAAATCGGCAAAAAACAATAAAAGTACATTTTTTTTTTATTTTTTCAACTGTTTTCCATGCCAATGGCCATATATTTGTCCATTGGCATGCTTTACATGTTATATATACAACCTTTATTTGGAGCTGTCATGGCTCCATTTTGTAGTTTGCAGAAATGTAGTTGTAGTTACTAACCGTGTACATTTCTGCAGATTACACTAGTCCTGCATGGCCGGCTGCCAGCTTCCTGGATCACAATTTCACCTCATTTGCATGGTTTTCACCTGCAAATGAGGTAATTGCATACAGGGGCTATGTCCATGCAAGAATAGTGCAGGAGCACTCATGCACGTCCCAGGAGCTTGTTCCTGGATCTCTCGGTGGCCATATTGCCTCCAGCAGCTCCTGCACTATTCCTGAATGCCGTGCAGAGCTTGCTGAATCCTGGGGGTGATGTAATATGGCAACAACCGATGATGTCAGTGTGGTATGTTAAGATTTACCTAAGATTGGTGTGGTTTAATCATGAAGGTGAAGCCCGAGTGATTAAATAAAGCCAACCGTGGGGAAATCTTAATATGCCACACCATGGAGTAAAGTTATTGCTATTATACAATGACATTATTACGAAAACAATTACCTACTTTTCTTAAATAATGTCTTTATATAACAGCTCCATGGTGTTCTTCCATTTCTGCTGTATATCCTGTTGCTTTTTTGATGTACTGCATATACTTAAGGAACTTGCATTCATAGGTTCATAGGTTCATAGATTGGTACTAGGCTATCGGCCCTAGGGCCTATACAAGCCTAGCCATAACAATTCCCTGGCTAAGTGTGTGTGTGTGTGTGTGTGTGTGTGTGTGTACTGTGTGTGTACAAGAGTGCAGACCACAAACCTTCTTAATGTAAAACAACTGGTCTGAAGCCCAAGTGCTTAAACCGAAAGGCTTTGAATAATAGTTACAATTTAATCAGGCTACTACCAAGCAGTAATATATTCAGCAAAATAAATACAATTGAGTACTTTTAAGAAGAGGCAAAAGCAAAATAAAGTGCAATTTTTATTTAGTAAAATGAAAGGAGAGAGGAAGGAGGAGCAGAGGAAAAATTCAAAGTTAAGAACCTAAGTGGGTTGGCCTTCTCAAATGTTCTCTCTGTATTAAGTAGAGTGAATACCAGACTGGGAAGGGTGTCCCAGATCAAATTTACAATAGGGGAGGGCAACTGCAAAGCCACCAACTATAACAACTCTGCAAGAATAGGGTGGGAGAAACAGTTTCAGGACAGATGAGAAACATAAAACAATGCCAGAAAATATATAAAATAATTCAGTCAGGCAAACAATAATTTAGTCAGGCAAAATTAAGACAATGCAGAACTCTGAAAGGTTAAAATGCCAAGAAATATACTTATCAATCAGCGATATATTTCCAGATTGTTTGAGAATCACACCAGCCAGAACACCAGGAGTATCCAACAGTGCATGCAATAATTTACAAACATAAACTATTTTTAAATCAGCAAGCCTTGAAGCAATCAGATAACACAAAAGCTGTTAGACCAGTTTTATAAACTCCACCTCAGAAATAGGGGGGGGGGAGCAGTTTCAGGACAGATGAGAAACATAAAACAATGCCAGAAAATATATAAAATAATTAATTCAGGCAAACAATAACCACAGATCTTAAAGCTATCTTTAATCCCTATCGTAACACCTCCACCTGATTTTTTGTTAGCATGTCTGTTACAGTAAAAACATTTATCCTCTGACAGAACTGTTTTCCAGTCATTGTTCTTTAACCATGTTTCACAAACAATAACAACATCAATCTTGTGGGAACATAGCAAATTTTCAAATAAAAAAAAGCTTTATTATTAATGCTCCTTGCATCAACCACCATCAGAGATGCATCAAATGTTGCTATCTGTGAACTGTTAAATTTTCAACCTGGCAAAAATCCTGCCTACTGCAAAAAATCTGCTGCAAATGTTAGGAGGTGTGATGCACAACATGGACATTTTATGTGTGATGGGGAGGGTGTATAGAGTCAGATGAGCATGTTTCCAACGCAGCTGTGCTTAGTCACCTTCCACTTTGGAGAAATGTTTAAAATTGCTAGCATGCCCTTATCCCACTTTCATAACAACATCTTTTCTGCAACACACTAATTAGGTCATTCTTTTAAAGGTGCGCTCTCACACTTTCAAAGTCAGGCTCCTCTTGTGGCACTAGCATTTCTTACACTGTTCTCTAGAATGTGTAACTAGATAAGTATGAAGTTCAAATACAGCAGTGATTACCTTCCAAGAGACTGTGTGTGTCACTGTAAAGGGATTTAGGAGTGATTTGCACATCTTTCTAGCACCAACATTTATAACCTCAGATGGCTGTAAAAGTCATTTTTAACAGACACACACACCTCCTTGGCAACACACTGCTGATACCATTGCTTCACAGATGCTGTATGTCTCATTTACACTCAAAATTCTCCTGTGACGCTGGCTGCTGATACTGTGCTCTATAAATTGTGTAATTAGGTATGTAGGTGGTTCAAGTCTATCCTTGCTTAAATAGTGTGACTGTGATTACTGTCTTATAAAACTGGCTACCTCACCACCAGTGTTATATACACTTCCGCTTGTGATGTATTTTCAGTGGCATAATGTTTAACTAGCAAATACTAGCATCCCCAGGGAAAATACATTTTTGGCAACACAATGATTATAAAATGTTTACATAAATGCTGTATCTCACAGTTGTAGTGCAACTTCTCCTGTAGTACATGACTATGATTGCTTTGTACGTAGTGTACCTACATAGGTAGGAAGTTTGAGGCCACCTGTGAGTGGGTTTTTTACTCACATACTGTGTACACTACTCTTCATATATGTAATGATACATAGTTCTACAATGTTATTGTACCCTTTGGCCACTTTTTACCATAAACAACAGTGATGCCATCCATCTATTCAACTGGGCACTGTCACAGCTGTATAGCAATGTGTCATGTGGTACTTGCAATTCAGCTGCTAATCCCTAGCTTGTGATCTTAGGCAGTTAGTTCAAATCCAGTCATTACTGCTTGGACTAAGTAGTGTCAGTCTTATTGTGACAGTACATGTCACTAACATTGTTGTCTAACACATCTGCTGTGTACACGTATAGATGTTCTGCACAGATACCGGTTCAATGGTGAATACTAAGCTAACTGCCTTGAATGGCCATTTTAAATCGAGCCAATAACCTGAGGACAGAATCAAACCAGGTATCTTGGGTCTATGAGATGACCACATTTACCATTGTACCAAACACCCCCTAAAATATTGTTCTGCACAGATACAGGTTCACTATAGATTATTACCCTACAAAAAGCTAAGATAATTTCTCACATAGCAATGCTTCTATTCAGATTAATAATGACATACGATTTTACATTTCCGTTACATAATATCTGTAGTAAAGTGTTCTCCTCTGTCAAGTAGAATGAGGCAATATCCTGCATGTTGACTTAATACAGCAATTACGGACACATCCCTTGCAGCAGTACCATGACGTAATGCCTTATGAGAGACATATCTCACAATTGTAGTGACACTTCTACTGTGTCACATTCATTTTCTACAATATCATGTATTCTGTAGTCAGCAGTTCAGGTGTTCAAAATCCACATTCAGTGACTGGTAGCACTGGGTGACATTAAACTGAAATGTATGAATGGCATCGACCATGGTTATAATGTGTGCATTTACAGATGGAAAGGTCTCCCCTATCACTTTTATCTCAATGAGATTGTTAATGACACAATAATATGATGTAGTGACTTAGCACAGGTGGAGTGTCCCCCTTGTATTATGACTTCCACTGTTGAGCTTGTGGTTCATCCACATGTCATTAGTCAGTAGACTAATATATAGCTTGCTGTTCAATTGCAGAGGAAGACAGTACTACATGAATATATTGACCTTGCACAAAAAAAATATTTTATCTAGTTATTTGTATCCATGTTTATGTGGGACAATGATTTATAATCATATGTTGTGATTGGATAGCAGTGAAGTGGTTATTTTGGGCATGATGTGCTGTGAGTGCTCCTGTGGCATGTAGTTTGAGTACTGGGTTGTATAACATACATGCACAGATAGAATGTGGTTTAATTCTGGGACAGTGTGTGTACTACATGGTGGAAGCAGTTTATGTGGCAAGAAAGCATTGATATTGTATTGCTCAGTGTTGTGTGGACAGTGACATCCATAGTTTTGTTTTTGTTTTTTCAGCATTCTGACTAAATCAGATTGTTCAAATTACAATTGTAATTCTTTTCTTACTTCACACATTGATTTCAACTATTTGTGACAGCCTTTATTGCTATTTCATGCTGCACACAGCAGTCACTACAGAGGCCTGTAGAGAGCCTCTGCTAGTATCGGTCTGTCAGACAGCAGTAACTTACACACAGAAAATAGTTATAGTACAGTCAGAGATCCAATTTTTCAGGCCTTCTCCTACAAGGAATGGTATCCATACCCCTAAAGATAGGAAAGTGCCCTTCAAGGATGCTCTTCATAACACAACCCGTATGCATATTTCTGTGGTGCCCATAATTGACATGTATCTCTCTGATATCATGTGTTTGAAAATGACAAGATGCAAATGTTTAGTATGTCATTCATTGCTCACAGGCATTACTTTTTTCAAATTAATTATGCTCTGCATTGCATGCCTTCATCCAAACATTTCTTTATTACAATTCTTTTATTCATACTGTGTAGCTTTATGGCAGACAAGGGCGTACATAAAACATTTTTTACTGTTTGGCATGCTGCCAGATCATCAGAAAGTGTGACTTGGCTTCTGTAATGACATTTTCTTGTGTGTTGGTGATGTTGAATTGCTGTTATTTTACTGTTCCCTGTAATTCCTTGTGAGCATGCCCAATGTAACAATGTATGTGATATGTGCTATTTACTAATGGAAAACTTGAAATCATGAAAATCAGATCTGTGTTTTCACTTGTCCTTTATTTAGGTTGAGTGTTATATTGCCGTTCAGCATTTAAGTGACTATACAACACATGCTTATCTATTACATTTTTTATAGGTAACAAGCCCCTTTCCTATGGGTGCCAATAATAGTTATTAGCAAAAATGTCCCTTTCAGATGTGCATGACAAACGGAACTAAGATGGCTGCCATCCTATAAGCAGTGTAACTCTATAGCTCTGCTACTCTAATTAACTTATCATGCTTATTCCTTGGGAGAGAAGTAAAAACAATGGTTAATAATCTCTTCTCAGCATTAAGTTACCTACCTGAGGCTAATCTCTTCATCCAGTTTTTGGTACAGAAGTCCTTATCCAAAGGATTAACTCTGATTTTGTGTACATACATCTCTGCTCCCGGCTGTCCATGCGGCATAGGGCTCTGGAGCCTACACTCACCTGAAAATAAGAGAGAGAATAGGAAGACGGATAAGAAAATGAATTTTTAGTTTTCCTAGTGATATGTCTCAAGAACTTGATTCCATGGAAACACAAAATACTAAAGCTAAATTCTTGGCTATTTCATCACCAGAGAAAGATGTAACTTCTAAAAGGGCTAGAACAGCTAAGCAACAGGAAACTACAAAACCAACTGCTAAAGTGAAAACTGATACTTCCAGCATGGAGGACCTAAAGCTGGCCCTGCAGCCTATCCAAACTGCTATTCAAAGCTTCTCACAGCAGCTTAAAACTTTCGGTGAATCAATTGACAGAATACTCACTAGAATTGACAAAACAGAAGCTAAGGTTTTTGACAACGAGATCAAAATTGAACAACTACAGAAAGAAAAAAAGTCTAATGCCCTAAGTATTCTGGACATGCAGCAGAAATTAGTGGACCTAGAAGCTAGGCCCAGGTGCAACAACATTATCCTAAGAGGCATACCAGAGCATATAGACAACCTTGCATTGCTAGAAAACATATCTGCAATCTTTGCCATTTTCCTGGATAAATCTCCTCTCTCGGACCAGATAATAATTGAAAGAGCCCATAGAGCCCTAAGACCACCATATGATAAAACAAAGCCGAGATCTGTTTATGTGAAAATACTCAGTTATCAACATGTAAGCAAACTTTTAATAGCGGCTAGAAACAAAAAGTTTATAGAATGGAACGGAGCTAAAATATCTCTCTCATCTGATCTACCATCTCAGATTAGGATGGAATGTCAAAAGCTTGTCCCTTTCTGCACTTATTTAATTAAGAAACAAATAAAATTCCAAATGAGATATCCTAACACATTGATTTTTCATTATCTAGGATCCAAGCTATCTGCTCAGAATGCCAAGGAAGCCTCAATGATATTCCAGCAAGTTTTTAAAGAAAGTCCCGCTCCTACTATATAAATCATTAACGTACATAAAGTTTTGTGCATCGCATGATCGCTACCCTCAAAAGGTTCTTCTGGACTTGCTTCTGGACTGTTTCTGACCGATGAATTAAATGATGTCCACCTCAGTGTCCTAAGGGGCCGTTTAATAGTCCTGCCCTCTCGTGTCTTCCCTGTGGAATGCAGCTGCATGAATAAATGTCCTCCATGTTGGCTGTTGGCTGCAGGAACTTTCACCCCTGCTTCTACCATGATCCCTTTTGTTTTCTTAAAGGGATACTGCTTCTAAACCTTAACTGGAATGCTTTGCATCAGCCCTGGCCGCGTTTCAGGGCTACACTTACTTAGAAGCCCTGCAATGTAAGCAGTCAACTAACCGGCGTTAAGGAGCCTAAATTTTGCAAAAATCGAATGTTTCTTCCTTCTGCTCTGTCGATGTGGACAAAATCCATGCAGCTTGAGCTTGAGGTGCGCTTTGTTTATTAGTTTCTCAACTTTAGCCTTTGCTTTAAGACACTTATATGAACTGTCACAGTATACTGTTGGTTACTATAAAACAGAGCTTCTCGCCGGATGGTACAATATACAAATCTGGAAGGCATTCCAATTGAGACACTGCAAATTACTTCTTATGTTATTGAACCTAAGCACATTTTTAAATAAGCTCCCTCACTAAGTTGTGTTTTACCCTCCTGTTAATCCTCAGAGTAACATTCTGAATTGGGTCTATAAGAGGCAGTCTTGGTTTACCATACTTCACACTCTTGTTTAATGTGAAGTTAGGCACAGCGTGCTTAATTCAACATATTGATTTGTTTAAACCATCATGCGCAGTATGGCCAGTCTCAGTGTTGTCTGTACAATATGATACAGTAGCGCGCACACTTTATTCCTGTTTTAAAACAATCTTATTGAGCAATTGGTTTAGCTTATGGACAGGAAAAGTTAATAATATTTACAAGTCCTAGGTTTTCACTAGACAAAAGTGTGTGCACTCGGAGGTGTACTCGAGTAGTTTTTATTGTTCAATCGCAACAGACAGGAAAACTGATGATGTATATTATTGTATTTAGCTCTACAGTTGGCATTTTGTACCCAGTTATATTTCTGGGGTCTGTTTGTTTATTGATCACCTGAAGGTTTAGCAAAGCACACTCAGACCCTTTCTTGTGTTTCTGCTCTTAAAATAAACTCATTGCTTAGTTGTGCTACTTGGATTACATTATAAAGTATTCGGTGCCTGTCCTCATACATATGCCGTATTTACCGTTAGATGACAGTTGTCTAAAACAGCATATGGCACTCTGGGTATCTAGAGCACCTAATTGTTTAAACTATTGTTTTCTTATGTGTTTCTCTTTATTCCACTATATGCTTGAGTAATAGTTTTCATTACTCTTAATTCAAACATGATGGAACAATCTTCAGGTTGCTATTGGGTCAGTATGAGTTTTTTTTTTTTTTTTCCTGTTTAGATAGGGTTTGTGAGTGTTATTCTAAGAGGGTGCAGGATGCACCTACTGATGGATAGGATGTAGCTGTTTGTGTACCCTTTTCAATACTGGAATATTTAGGGAGTCACACAAATGACTTTATCAAAAGCAGGATCGTCAGTAAGCCGGTGAATTTATGCTAATCTCTTCTTCCTTTTCTTGTTCCTCTGTTTTAATATACTATTTTGTTTTCAGGCTAGAGGACTACAGTATATACTAATAGTTTTTACATGTTTACAAGTTTTAATTGGTACTGTGGGGATAGATGCTTCTCCCCTTCTGTTTCTCGTGGCAGTTTCAGAACAACAGGAAGATTATTAAGAATGCAAACCTAGCTAAACACTAATTAAAACTGAGTGCCAACCCCCTTGGCTTATCTTAACTGTCACACTTATAGTTAGTCAAGCATATGATCAGAACATTTTTATAGCTGAGCTTTGAGTGTTTTTTGGTACTGCTTGGGATTGTTATGCATTTTAGCTTTTGGTGTTTTAGGTATAAAATTCTGGGATGTATCTGTCTCTCCACTCGGGGGAGACCCAAGAAATGCCTTAAAAGGTTAGTGTTATTTTTTAATATCCCAGCCCCTTCTGGGTTTAGAGGATGGTGGTTAGGCATGGGATTAAAACAGGAAGGTTTTTTATACTTCCCCACCTCATTTTTGTTCGATCATATAAGAATGATAGACGATCGTGTATTCTCCATCTTTCTCCGTTCTCTTAACTTCATAGGTTTTTTATGTAAATGTTGGACATAGAAACGTGGAACATCAAAGGGCTACAAGATACCAATAAGAAAAAACTTTTTATGCATCTAACTCTCAAATCCACATCCAACATTATTTTTGTCCAAGAAACTCATCTTTTTGACAATCAATGGGACCAAGACAGGGGAAGACCTTGGATTAAGAAGATAATAGCATCTGGGGCCAAATCTAATAGCTCAGGGGTTGCTATTATAATTAAAAACAAATTTTTATGGGACATAGTAAAATGTGACTCGGATACTGATGGTAGATGGTGTTATTTTATCACAATGTGCTCATTTATTTGACAAACCTATATTGATTATAAACATATATTCCCCATGCTCAGGTCAGCAAAATTTCATTATGCAGATTCATAAATTACTTGCTTTATTTCCTAATCATTATTACATTGCTGGGGGCGATTGGAACTCATTACAGGATCCAAAATATGATAGGTCAAATACTAAGGCTAAATATAATTTCTCTGCAACCCTATCCTTGTCGGAGCTTAAGGATGACTTTAACCTTTTTGATCCCTATATTTTTCTTAAAACCACCCATAAAAATAACAAATTCACCTTTTTCTCTAACTGTGCTAAAAGCTGGTCTAGACTGCACTTTTTTCTGATTTCTTCGTCCTTCAGCAACCAGGATATTTCTTTCTCCTGTTTCCCCAGAAGTCTTTCTGATCATTCTCGGATTTCTCTCTCTATTCAAGGGAAGGACACAAGCCCCTCAAAGAACATAGCTATTTGGTGGTGTGTAAACCCTAACCTCCCTAAGAAAGTAGAAATCCTCTCACAAGTTGAGCTATATCTTGACGAATTTTTTCATTCCTGTAACTCCCTACAGACTCCCTACAGACTGCTATAGACTGTTCTTGGGCTGCAACCAAGGCTATGATCAGAGGTTTTCTGATTAATAAAGCCTCATACTATAAGAAACTACTTAATAAGAAGGTATCAGATATTACCACTAAACTCCATAACATAGAAACTGAAATTCAACAAAATCACACTTCTGAGTTAGAAAAACAAATGATTCAGCTGCAAAAATAACTTTTATCTTTGCAAGCGGACGACCTTAAATTTCATGAAATTAAATCTCTAGCAAATTATTCGTATCTGGCTCAATTTCCCTCTAAATTCGTGGCCAGAGTGATAAACATGAATAAGTCATCTCCATTTATTTCCGAAATTTCACGTCAGGGGAAGGAATATCAGGGTACTACTAAGATTATCGGTCTATTTGAAAACCTATACTCTCAGTTATATGGCCCTACTGAAAATCCTGTTAATAAGGAAGAGTTACAGGTTTTTTATAACAAATTAACTTTCCCTAAACTGTCAGAGAATCAAACGAAACTTCTTGACCGAGAAATTTCTATGCAGGAAATAACCATGGCTATTAACAGCCTTAAACCTAATAAATCACCTGGTCCAGATGGGTTTACAGCAGAATTTTATAAATGTTTTACCTCAAAAATCTCTAAAGCATTGCTTCTTTTATATAATAATATTATTTCCTTTGGTTTTAAGGATATACACCTGAATGCCTCCAGAACCATCTTTATACCAAAACATAATGGTGACCCCAAAACCCCCTGACATTATAGACCCATTTCTGTTGTCAATATTGATATGAAAATTTTGGCCATAATTTTAGCTAATAGACTGAAGTTAGTTATTTCTTCCATCGTTTCACCAGAACAGTCTGGATTCATTTTGGGCAGACAAACTATAGACCACACATTGTCATTGGAAGCCATGATCTCTCTTTCTTCCTTAAATAAAACTCCCCTTTACGCCCTAGCAATTGATGCTTCCAGGGTCTTTGACCGTATCAGCACTGAATTCTTATTCAACAGTCACCCTTTCTTCAATATTCCAAACTTTTTTATCAATAAAGTTAAAATACTATATTCTAGTGCATACACCATTTTACAAATAAATAAAAAGATATCTAATAGAATTAAAATTTTCAACGGTGCTAGGCAAGGTTGCCCCCTCTCCCCATTATCATTCAACCTCTACATTGAACCTTTATTCCTTTTGATCAAACAGAAAACTTTTCATCACACACCTAGTTTATTTAACACCAATATTTTTTTCTCTGCATACGCAGACGACCTAAACATTTACTTTACGTTCCCCGGATCAGATCCGATTAAAATACTGTCTTCCATCAGTTCCTTCTCTAACCTTTCAAACTGCAAACTTAATAGAGAAAAATCACTAAAAATCACAAATTTTTCCAATAAACATGTATTCCCCACCCCCCAATATATTCGCTAATACAGGTATAAGTATTAAACAACAACTTCAGTATCTTGGGATATCCTTTTCCCAAGGGAATACCTCTCAATATCAAGATAACGTGACAAAACGGTCAAATATCCGGGGCGACTTAAACAGATGGTCTAATCTTAAGCTTCCTTTTCTGGCCAGGAAGGCTATCATTAAAACGAACATTCTTCCCAGACTTTTATATATATTTAATGCATCAATGACTATAATACATAATAAATTCTTTAGAAATATTTTATCTCTTCTTTCAAAATTTGTTTGGGCCCCCAGATCTGTCAGAATTAGTTATTTGAGACTTACCTTTCCTACGGAACAGGGAGGTCTGGGCCTACCTGACTTTAAAACATACTTCGAAATAATCAATTGAAGTAGAATTCTAAACATCGCCTCCTATAATAAGACCCACTCTCCCTGGGCCCCTACTTGGGTCATCTTGTATAATAATTACATTAAATCTTTAAGCATAAACCCAGCGGCGTTACCTTTCCTGAACAAAGAAAATTTGGGCAATGTTAAATTACTAAAAGGCATTTGGTATAAGGACACTTCAAAACCTTTTTAGTTCCCTGAATTTAATTCATTCCTTTAACACTCTGCAACCATTACACCTTAACCCTAATTTAAGAATGAATGGACAAATGCTAAATCTGGAACAATACCCTCTGCTTAAGGACACTTCTATTTATGATCTATTTCCCCTTAAACAGCAGTCTCTATCTGAGCTAAGAACTATTTTGAATTTAACTAAAAAATATACAATCATTTTAAGACAAATCAGAGAATTAGTCCATATTTATATAGAGAATCCCTTGGTTTCTGATAACTCTCAACTTGTAAAACTTTGTGGAACTTGTTTCTTAGTAAAAAAAAAAAAAAAGATTACAAATACATATAAAGCTATCATGGCACTTAAAACAAATAAAGATCTTTTTTTCCAATTTGTGGCTAAAACGTAATCCTTCTATTACTCATAATCAGATTTCTAAGGCCTTTAAAATTAGTTCCAGGTTTATACCCCTAAAAAACTTAAATATACTCAGCTCATGATAATGAATAATGCCTACCTTACTCCCGACATACTTAATAAAATATATTCCAACTACTCCCCTCATTGTCAATTCTGCCCAAACCAAATAGATGATATATTACATGTTTTCTGGAGTTGCAAATGCACCTACAGGTTATGATGTGCCTTGAGAGTTATATTGGAGAAAATTGGTTACGAAAAGTCTACTCTCTCTTGGGAATTTACCATTCTCCATATCCCACCCCCAGGGTTATCGGAGAGGAACTGCAGAGTTTTGATTTCCATCTTCATGTTAATTAAATATTGTATTTCCTTGAACTGGAAAAATAGGCAAAAAGTATCCTGGGAAGGGTTCAAGATCCTAGCTATTAAGCACCTCAAGGCACATAAATACTTATTCCACAACATGAATCACAAACCATTTCTTAAAGATTTTTGGAGAATACTTTATGAACTCATTTTAGTCTGATTACATGTTTCCCTTAGGCATTACCAAATGTTATTTTGTTTTTCTTCTTCATTATGATGTTGGGCAATGTATAAATGTACATAGTTGTTTATAAGGTTTTGTGTATCTATATTATTTGTGTACATATTGTTATCGTTTATTGCATGTCATTTGTGATGAATAAAACAATAAAGAGAATTTAAAAAAAAAAAAGATGTGCATGACAAACAACAGCTGTAAGGTTCATTTCTTCTTGTGCATACATCAACAGTAAACAAATACAATGAAGTATGATGTTTTTCTACATCTGAGAGTTAATAAAAGAAAAAAAATAAAGAAGGAAAATGTTGATGAGCAGTATTTTATACTCTCCTGTACAGAGAACATTGTTTGAAGTCCATCAGCATGTGGGCCTGCCTTTACTGTGGACTGTGTAAATCACTACACTATCTTAAACTGAGAAAGGTGGTGTAGATCAAAATTAATACTTACATAAGCAGCTAGCAAGCAAGTCTGTTTGATATGCCTGCTTGTTAGCTCTTCCTACATTTATTTTATTTCCTTTTTTTAACTGGGTGAGTGAACTGGTCCAAACACTGTTTTCAGTCACGACTTGGGTCCATTGGGCAGAAAGACTAAACATACAAGGTAAAAATATTCACAATAAGATGCAAATATTCATACATACAAGGTAACAATACAGATACTCCAGTGCATATATACATTACATTCAAATGCAGAGATTTATTTTAACAGCAGTTTTACAGTTGCTTAAGCTGTGATTAGGTTGTGTTTTTAGGCAGCTCTTCTGAGAACATCAGGCAGCTTATATAGATATTCTTTTAGAAGAAACCAGTTTTGTGCAACAATGTAGAGTAATTTTGTCAAAAAAAAAATCAGTAGCAAGTGCTTTTTGCTAACAAATCTGCATTCCAGATTTCATATAACAACCAGACCTGCACAACCACATCTGAGACCCTGTAAACAGTGCGTCAGTAAAGGTGCAACACAGCGATCCAGCAATAGAGCACAAACTTGCTTAGCAGTTTAGAAGCAAATGGAGCATTCTTAATGCATCATATATAGTTACTTATTAATAGTCATGATAATTGCAAACAGCCAGGTTACTTATCGTATTTTATACAGAACTCTGATTTTTATTGCTATTCAGATGTGCCAATTTTCACTTTATATATTAGGTGTTATACTTAAAATTCTGCCATGAGAAATAGTTGCACTGAAATAAACTTTAGAATTTCCAAAACAAACTACTTTTCCATTTGACAGCCAGTACATTACAAACTGCCAGCACCACCCACTGTGTGGAGACACACAAGCTTGAACACATGCCAGAAAGCATTGTTAATGCGTGTTATGTAATATTGACAAAAAATTATTCCATATAAAATCCACTATGTTAGTAAGAAGAGAACAAAATAGTTTGCACACAGATTGACCACAACATATTATAGTATCTCATTCGGCCTGCCTTTCCAGCACTGGACAGTAATCTATTATGATGCCTTACTGCAAGACATCTCAAGAGCCATATCTGTGTAGATGTCTGACATCCTACAGAAGGCATGTGATCTCAGTTGTCATGCAAGCACTGCCACTCCAGAAGTGAAGACATAACATTTTGAAGCTTGTAGCTTTTTCTGGAACAAAAACAAAGGGTGGTATTCATGGTCATTATGTGGATGCGTTAAGGAAATCTGTACTATCTGTGAATCAGCACACCTAAACTATAATTCATGCAGGCTACTTGTGCAATGACCATGAATAAGCATAAGCAAATGAAATAATAATGAGATGCAAATGAGGAATGATCTAACCCAGTATATGCAAGATGAAAATAAGCATTTTCTCACATATTTGTGATTCACAGTGGAATTTTCCCAGTGTTCTTCGTTGTCCACAGATTCTTTATATAAAGCAGAGTTTCACAAATGTTATTTACTTTGTAATCCATGAAAATGCTATCACTTGCTGCTAGCCTTACTATTTACAGATGTGGTTCGCTTGTCTTGACTCAGTCACAACCATTTGCATTTAGCAGTGCTCATCAGCAAAGAAGGCAGAGATATAGGCAGAGAATAGTTTGCTATAACTTTGATAATCAGGAGATATTGCTAGGTTCAGAGTGGACAAGGATCTTAGTGAGTACATATGACCCCCACAGACATACTGGAGAAATGTATGGACTTCTAATATCTGTGGATACTAAGATCTATATACTGTAGCCCTCACTATACTTGCCATAGGGACATTCCAGAGACAGACTGCGGAGTTGTTGGGTATCTCAAAGGCTTCTGCCCCAGGGATACTGCAGCAGTTCTTGGATGTACGTAGATCTATTTTCTGATGTCACCTCAGGACCGAGCTAAGACTATGCATGACTTTTATGGGGTGATACACTTTCCTGAGGTAGTCGGTACTACTGATTGCATCAATGTGGCAATTAGTTTTCCTTCTTGTCTACAGGGCTGCAGTACCATGATATGAAGGCCTACCACTCCATCAATTGCCAGGTAGTGTGTGATTTATGGGGGTGCATCACCAATGTCTTTCTCCAGTATTCTGGAAGTGCACATGATTTACATATCAGGCACACTGGTTTACTCTACCACCTCTTTCCGCATAGTACGATGCCCACTGGTCATCTTGCTGGTGAGTGGAAAAATATATATTTTTTCTATTGTATGTATTCATGTTAAAATGTGCTACAGAGTACTTAATCACTTTCTAAATTTTGCACCTCCCTTTTCTTTCTCTCTGTTTCTTCTCTCTCTCTCTCTCTCTCTCTCTCTCTCTTTTTTGTCATTAAGGTGATGCTGGGTATCCACTGAAGCTATGGCTCATGACACCAGTGAGAAATCTAGGTGGAACTTCAGCTGATACCTACAATACATCCCTGACCCAGACCCATATTGTCATTGAGATGGTCTTTGGCATGCTGAAGAGTCATTTCAGGTGTCTGGATGAGTCACAACGTGCCCTTCAGTATGATCCAGCTAGTGTGTGCAGGATATTTACTGCATGCTGCACAACATGATCATGTACCAGTATGGTGGTTAAGTCAACCATGCTGTCACTGCTGCCACCATTCCAATCCCACTATAATTAATATTGACCGGATAACAGCAGTACTAAGGGACTCCATATGGCAGGCTCATGCATTGCATATGGCTGCACAGGTAAAGAGGTGGCATAAAGTACAGAACTATGGACCATGACATACAGGTGTGTGTTTCTTTTCTTGTAAAAAACACATAGGGAGATTCATAAAGGTCACAACAAATATATACTATGTGTATGTTGTGTCTTTTGGCTTTTCCCGGTTAGGGGTCACCACAGCAAAACTCCGGTAAGCTAATGAATGGTCGTTGATTTTTACGTGCCAAGTTACCAGCCCTGATGCACAACCTTCAATGAAGGTACGCCCATTCACGCATGTCTCCACGCAGAAGACGCTCTAGCTGAGAATCGAACCGGACAGCGTCTTACTGTGAGGCCACAACGCTACCACAGCACCAACTATACTATGTGTATACATTACATAAACTATCTGAGTGAGTAGACAGCAAAAGCATTGTGGTAGGGCTATTCTTGAATTCAGAAAAGTAACACACTTTGTGGTAGCCTTTATGAATTCCTCTGAAAGAGTATTACTGACGCATGCAGTGATATCTGTGTGCTTGGGCTATGCTGTATGGTTTATGGTCTGCAGTCACTGTTCTTCTGACATTCTCTCTCATCTTAAAATTATTTATTTATTATTTATTTATGTATGTATGTATGTATGCATGTATGTATGTATGTATGTATGTATTTATTTATATTTCAGAACACTTACTCATATTATTCTTTATAAAAGTCATGCCGGAGTGTTCAATGACCCATGTTAAGTGATGCTGTAAGGCATCATATATGGAATAATCACAATTAACTACTTTGTACAATATAGGCAAATTAATTGTTTTACCCTAAGTATGCACGTACTGAATGTCCTCAAGTGCAATAATTACTAAAAACTGTTAATCCAGTATAGAACATGAGTTCATACCTTGTATTTGAAATGTTTCCTAAGTGTATGTTGTCTGATGAGGTACTGTACATCAGATTACTTTGTTTTGTCATACACAATAATTTGTGACTTAGAGACAAAAAATATCATAGTTTGTGCAGGGGTGAGGGTGAAGTGGCATCGGTGCATACTCATTTTAATCTGCAATTTTCTCATTACCGTGCTTCCATGAAAACTTTTGTATTACTATTTTGAAATTGTAGGTAACAGTCAGCTGCAAGAATGGCAATGCATAGAGCATTGGTGTTAATGACTGCAGTCTTATGTTATGTTATACAGATTTCTTTCCACAGTTACCTGAGGTTTCAAGCAGTACCATACCTCCCAACCTCTTGGAGCAAGAAGTATGGACAAAGCTATAAATAAAAGTAGGACAAAGGCCCAAAAATAAGGGCAATTTTTAAATGTTTCCCTTACAAACTTAGAAAGTTGATAGGATTTACATTAGCATGAATTTTCTGAATGGTATGAAGTCTGAAACTCAAATGTCGGTGATTATTTTTTAACTTCACTCTTTAATGATTTGCTACTAATTTGCTAATTTGCCAGAAAGCTACAATTTTATGAAAAATGAGCGAAAAGTATGAGGCAAAAATCTGGACATTCTGCAAAAATCTGTGCAGTTGAGAGGTATGAGCAGTACCATTATAGGAATGAAATGCACAAACTTGTAAATGACCCAAGCATGCACACCCTTTTCTAAACTTATTTCCTTTCCAAACATTGACCTGGGTTTGTAAAGGTGAAATTGTACGAAACAGAAATGTCACACCTGAATCACAGGTCAAATGTCATACACATCTCCTAATGATAGGCTAGGTGACAGTGGAAATGATTTTGAAGAGGGGCTCTCAAGAGAGCTAGAAGGTGAGTTAGTCCAATGTCTTGACCTATTTGATGCATGTGATCCTTCAGACATTGATCTAACAGTGATGTGGGAAAGTGAGAGGTCCTTCCAGGTGTAGATGAACACTGACTTGGCCTTCACAAAACCTGTTGTTGTTTTTCCCCTGACTAATTACAGTAATTTCTTGAGAAGCATTCGTAGTCTCATGTGATCTGCCCCCATGTGTCTAAACAGTGCCCTATCCTCTTCCCCTTACAAGATTAACTCTTGCTTGAGATTGGTAAGTCCTAATGAATGTACAAACAGAGGAGGACACTAATGCTTGATGTGCATCGGTGTGATTATGGCTTTATTTCCTACTAGTAATGGAAATTCTCATGCATAACCTGGTGGACTTTGACCATTTGCTGAGGACTCTCTGTGGCAGTGCTCTGATCCCTAGCAATGTCACTTGAAATTTTCTGCTGGGCATCCAATGCTTTCTGTGTTTCTTGGGGTAACTGTAACAAATTCCTGCACCTGGTTCACCCATTATATATGCAGACACTGTTACTTCTGAATGTCTATCATCATCCTCAAAGTGTTTGTTTAGATTTGGAGATGCTGGTGTAAACACACATGGGTTTTCTTCCTGTAAAAGTGTGAGTGTAATGGCAGCATGTGCTTGACTTTGTCACTTCCTGCAGAGTCACATGTGTTGTGTGGTGTTGAAATATACCATTTAAACTTGGGACTGAGTGACATTTCCCTCAGGCTGTCTCATAAATATAACCATCTTATTATCATTATTATCATCATCTTCAACAGCCACTCTGCTACTGATATCCTCCAACGTTAGTGATATAATGGAAATGTTTGTTTCTGCTACTGACCCTATAAGAAATGATTTGAAAAAATGACTAATAAAAAAATGCATACACTATTGCATGCTTATTAAGGAGGTGTTGGGGACAGTTAGCATGCACGCTGCCTTCATTGTCATTCTGTATAGTTGTAGAAGGTTCACCTACTAACAGTAATTGTAATGCATTTAATATAATCATTCCTTGTCAGCAGTCAATTTCTATATAAATATATGTTACTGTTTTTAAACCAACCTTCTTGAACAGAAAAGTGTTTCTGCTGCTGCAGATGTTGGTAACAGCCAGTGTCCACACCACCTCTGATTATTCCAGTGCCATCAAATTCCATGTTATAATCATCCCCATGGAAGGACAGGAGGTGTTTGTCATCCGGTGTTTATGGGATAATTGTTGGCGACCCCCTCCCACACCCCACTAATGGTATGGGCAATTGCATTTTGCCTCACCTTACTTCTAGCACGTTAATGTGCTGTTTCTGTCACCCTGTGCATTAATGTTCAGGACAACTTGATTCCTGGCTTTTGTCCTCTAAGCTTGTTTACCCCCTTCCCTTTACCAAACAGATGTTTTCCATATATACTAAGGACTGCCATGAATATGAAATTTTACTCATGGCTAAAGTTGTCTTTTCCATCTAACATATACTATGTTAGAAATGATTCCATTTTGTAAAAAAAAAAAAAAAAAAAAATACCATAGGTGAAACAAACTACATCTCATCAGTTGTGCAGCAATCATAAATACTGAAAATCACAACATAATATTCAGAAAAGGTCCCACCAGTCATTTACTGTGTGAGAAATTATTCCATTCTGTTAAAAAAGGTACTATAAGTGAAACAAAGTGCATCTTGTGGTTATCTTAATGAAAATTGCTCAAACAACTTGATAATGGCTTGTTTATTAGGAATGGTGATGCTGTGTAAGTCAAAATTTTTATCCTGGACTAAAAGCATAGCAGCAGTTTAATTATGTGTGCAACTCTTGCATGTAAGCAAATGTAATAGAAATTAGGACTGTACTGGGGTAATTCTTTTGACCAGATTACCAAGAAACATCCCTTGCAGTAGTGTGCTTCTTGATACAGGTCTGCAGTTAACATGCTTGATAGTGTGCACCGGTTTCAAACTTTATTAAGTCAGTTAATAGATGTTGTCTAAAGTATTGTCAACACAAGTGACATTATGTGATAGTTGCATTGGGATGTATGACTGTGCTCAACTAGAGAGAGTAAATCTTGATAAACTGTTTTTGTTTCAATTAATGGCACAAAATCCTAAATGCAGGAGATGATATTTCTCCTATCTCTAAAGCAGTTAAACACCTAAAATTCCTGCAGCACTGCTATATTATGAATTATAGTGGCCAAGGAAGGTATAGGAATTCATCAAGTTGTTACAAGTTAATACTTTGTTACAGTGAAATGGTTAGCATTTTCTAATCTTGCCAGTGCCATTTTGCTAACTACATACCTCTCTGAGTAGATCTCAACGTCTTGCAATGTAGTTTGGGGAAAGAAATGCGCACTTAATGCTACTATTGTCAAATTAGCTATATTCAGTTTTACAAATATGTAGGTTTTAAATAATCAATGTAGTTCCTATGCAAAGTATTCAATGTGCGGCTCTCTTGCTGATTGAATGAAATATTGCAAGCTTTTATCCAGTCATATATCATGACCCTACTGTACTATTTCATAACAACTGAAGTCAGCTTTGAAAAAGATATGCCAACTGTATTCATATTTCACTAGTATGACCTACTAGGAATTTCTGTACCTGTTTTTACTACTCTGCATTTCAATCTTACATTCCTACTTGGCAGGAATACATTCAGCTTTACTGCAAAAATCCCACTCTCCTTCTGTCCACCATTTAGATGTGTTCCAAAAATGTCTAGAGTGAACCAGCAGATATGTAGAGTCTCTGGTCACAGGGCTGTGCATATAGTCAACTGTTAATGATGACTTACCTCAGTAACGACTCTTTTCCATGAGTTGCGAGTCATCATTGAGGGGTAGTTGCAGGCGCTCACTCCCTATTTAAGGGAGTGCTTCTTTTCTGCCTGCCAGAATCCATCAGCAGGCATGTCGACTAGAAGATGGAGCCAGCTGGCAGCAACCGCACAGGTGAGAGGTCGTAGGTTACACTGAGGGCTTATTCAGCTGTTGGGTGGCATTTTAGTCATTCATTACAGTGCCAGTATTGCTCGTCACCATTTTATTTATCTTTTAATATATTTACAAAAAGAATGAATGCATCATAAGTTATGCAGGGCAGCTGGAGAGGGGGTTATTTTACATTTTAAATTGTAAGTTATTTGGGGAAAAATAATACATAAAAACATACATAATAAAATACTAATGCAATAAGATATTAAGTTCTCATATTTATATATATAAATATATATCATAATCAACACATATAAAAATGAGAAAGCATACGTACATTACTTGTTTACTAGCAATTAATGGGAATGTGGTGTTTTCTGCAGTTACGCTGTTGCATTACATGTTCGAAGGGTGAGTGGTCTCATTCTACACACACAAAAACATATATAAATATAATAATATATCTATATAGCAATATATAGATATATACAATTAAATAAACAAACAAGTAATATCAAATATAGAAGTAACTTTTTATAATATGGGCACAGAGTAATAATCTGTTTTAAAGGTATTTTAGGGCAAACTCCTGCATACTGCTTGTATAAAGAATTTTATTATTTATGTAACTAAATACCCAGTAACAGCATGTTGATCTAAGAGAACTGGGGGTGCTGCAGTTAAAACATTGTGTTAGGGCATATTTTATGATTGGTGGTAACTGTATTATTTTGTTACATATGGTTTGCTCCTTTACTACAGTGGGGTTTCTTAGTGCAATATGTTATGCAGTTGAAATATACTTTAATTAGGGCATGATGGGTTTGGGAGCCTGAGTAGTACTGGGCATATATTCTATCATGTTGGCTTTACATTTTAGATTGAAGTACCACTTGTAGGGGGATGCTTATTTGGATCAGTAGCTACATCTCACTTTTTGGAAATGTTGAGTTTTATGGAGGGGAGACTGAAGTTTGATTACGGGGAATCCAGTCAAATTTTGTTATTATGTTTTTAGTGGGGTTGTGCGTAGGTTAAATGACATTATGTAAATATGTGTGCTATATTATCTTTGCAGAGTGGTTTTATAATGAACTCGCAATGCTGGTGTCATTTTGTTAAGCTTTGGGCATGGCATTTTGGGTAAACTGTAGCAGATAATGATTACCACACCAATTGATTGTTTGGTTGTACACATCCATGTTTTTGGCAGAGTGGTTGTGTAGGATATCACATGGCATTTTGGAAACCCACAGCAACATAGCTTATTTTAGTCACAGTGGGATTTTTCAAGGAAAGGATGATCAGGAAAACATCCTGAGGGCTACAGATTCTAGAACCTCACAGCAGCACAACATCTCAGCGTCCATTGTTTTCAATAATAACTGCATCTCAGTGTGGCTTTAGCTTGTCATATTTTCCTTCCTCTCTTTTCTTTTTTTCCTCTGTTGTTATTGTTGTTGCTGTTATTGTTCCCTATACTAATTCTTTACATTTTTCAGGTTCAGCTATGGTACAGTCTATTAAAGAGAGATAGTTGTGCCTATTGCAGGATGTGCAATGTTTGCTAATTGATTTAGAAATGGTGGGAGCTGCGGAGCAGAACTTGATTTCCAAGAGGACACCTTCACTGAATTCAGAAGAGGGCACAGCTGAAGGACCAGCTCCAGCTAATAAGGCTTGGAGAAAGACTGTGAGAGATTCTCTCAGCCAAAGGGTCACCCCTTCCTCCACATCTGAAACATCGGTAGAAGTACAAGGTAATGTATATTTTGGGTCTACACGGCTTAATATTATTGGTGAGGGGGGGTCAAACAGCTGAAAATTGTTTAAAGGAGTTTATAAAGTCTTTGCCAGAAGAAGGGAGGGTTAAGTTGTTTGACTTAGCCTTAGAAAGAAACTTTTCTGCCTCTGCAGCTTTGAATGCTGGAGAGTAAGTAGGTACTGATGTTGGCCAGGATGAGCACTTATCTTTATCCAACTTGCTTAGGGGTATGGGGTGTGGGGGGGGCAGGGGTTCAGAGAGGGAGGTTCCACATCATTAAGATGAGTGTATCCCCAGTTCTTGTCTCCTATGGCTATGTTCAGCTTTACAGTTCACCTGGCTCTCACATTACAGCACACATTCTCACCAAAGTCAAAAACAAGATTTTAACAGGGAAGTTTGTAGATATCTTCAATCTAGTGGACAATGAGGGAATTAAATGCATACTGGATGCTGACAACACATCTAACAAAGACTTGATGACAGCCTTAGCTGCCATTGGAAAGAAGGCAACAGCCAGGACATGGGTCAGGAACTAGGATAATTGGTCTCTGCATTTTGTGGTATTTATGGGCATGATCATTGAGAAGAATCCCACCCAGGCATTGGTTTTATTAGCTTATTGTCTAGCCATAAATGAAGCCCACAGTATGAAAGGGGGTTTTGGTTGCAAGGTTTTGCAGGGCATTCAGTCCTGGCAAATATGTCTGGCCCACTTGCAAATACAGTCAATATTATTCACGATGTGGGAAAGGCCATCCGGCTTCTAGGTCATGGGGCTTGTTGGCTAGGGACAAGTTGTCTTTTTTTACTTGTCAGACAGATGGAGAAATTGGTAGGGGGTGTAACACCTCCTTTCAGGCTAAGCCACCTTTTTCTAGACACGGGGAGGGGGTCTTGGTAGAGGACCTGAAAATACCACAGCAGGCTTATTCCCTCATTCGTCTAGATAGTTTATCCTGCGTACTGTCAGATTACCCTGATCATAAGACAGAATCCACTCTTCTTACACATTTCTCCAAAGGTTTTCCTATTCAGTCCATAACCCTGTTAGATTCTAAATTTATTAACAATTTTTCATCCATAAATTGACATGAACACATTGCTGATAGGTTAATAGAATAAGTATGTAAAGATTAACAAACTGGCAGGATAATTGACCCCTTTTCCTTCCCTCCCTGGTTTTCATTTTAAAATTTCCTGTATCGGCCTGGTTCCCAAGAAACAGGACAGTGAGTTCAGGTTGATTCATCACTTGTCTCACCCAGCAGAGGATTCAGTCAATGATTTTATTGACACCAAGCTGACTAAAGTGCATTACTCTTCTTTGGACCAGGCGGCAGAGATCTTCATGGGCCGCACTGACCCTCTGCCTCTGTAAGATGGATATCCAATCTGCTTTCCATCTTCTTCATGTGAGACAAGAAGATTGGTCTTATTTAGGTTTTAGTTCAATGGCAAAATATTTTTGACACTGCAATGTCAATGAGGTGTGCTGCCACTTGTGTGACATCTGAATTGTTTAGCACAGCTTTACATTGGTGCTGGCAAAATCAAGCCCATGCTAGTTAGCAGTACACTACCTAGATGATTTTTGATACTGGGGAGGGTCAGGATAGAACTTTGGAAAGCATGTCCATTTTCAAGCAGCTTTGCTCCATGTTGGGCGTACCCTTGGCACCAACAAATCAGAAGGACTGAGTTGAGTCCACTCTTTCTTGGGTTTAGAAGTCAATAACACTGAAAACTACTTCAGCAGTTACTTTGGAGATTCTTGGGTACCAGCAAAGTTGAACTAGGAGACATCATGCAGTTACATGGTTTGATGAACATTACCTGTTGGGCAGTTTCTCCAGGCAGGACTTTCCTGCAGTCTGTATATGACTTATTAAAAGTTAATGGGCCCAAGCACAACTTGATTTGACTGACCAGTTGAGTTAGGATGACCTTCAGCTATGGTTCACATTCTCAAGCCGGTTCAAGTGAGTTTATTTGGCAGTCCTCTTGGACCACTGCCACCAACCATGAGCTTTTCACTGATGCCACTTGGGGGCCCAGTATGACTGGTTATTTCATGGGCAGCTGGTTTGCTGAAAGGTGTCCGGAAAGCTAGTCTGCAGAAAGGAGGAGGGACATTACGTTTTTAGAAATATTTCCCATTTTGTTGGCAGTTTTAGTATGGAAGGATAAATTACATCACAAGAGGATCATTTTTCACTGAAATAATATTGCAGTGGTTTACACTGTCAAAAAACATTCTTCTAGGTCCAGGTGGGTCCACTTGGTCATCAGGCTTTTAGTTTTGCTCACTCCAGAGATTAATTTGTCCTTTTTGTGTATTCATACCCCTGATCATCTTAGTCCTGTAGCTGACAGTCTCTCCTGGAGTCAGTTTGTCAGGTTTCACCTCTTGGTCAAGCTTTCATATCCAATGGGCACCCCAGTTCCTGCAGGAGTCTGGCTAATTGGAGAAAATTAGTATTACTGGTTTTGGCAAATTCTTGGGCAGTAATACTAGGAAAGCATATTCATTATCCAGGGGTGGCCCGTGCTATCGGACTGCCGGACTGCAGCCCCCTCAACATGAAAGTACTGATAAAATAAAAAATAAAACAAAAAAAAAAATTAAATTTCACGCATACGCACTGCAGTCCTGATTGAAATCATGGACAGGAGCACTCCCACAAGTCTATGCAGTTTTAGACTGCCTGGGAACTCGCTGGGGAAACGCGTCAGGGTCGGACTGCAACGTCGGCAGTCAGGGGAAGGATCAGATTGGAGTTTGCTGCAGGGGAAGATCTCACGACGGGCAGGGTAAGGATCTGGATTGGATTAGAGTTTGCGACGGGCAGGGTCGGATTTGCACGGGATTTACTTATTGGATGTATGGTAGCTGCAGTCTCGTCGGGATTGACGTACTGGATGTATCAGGGATTTACTACAGGACCAGGTAAGTGGAGTGTGTGTGTGTTTTTGCATTTACTACAGGAGGTGTGTGTTTTTGCATTTACTACAGGAGGGGTGTGTGTGTGTGTGTGTGAAAATGCCTCAGGTGGGATGTACTGCTGATTAGACTCATGGTGGTGTGGTAGGGAATACCTCAGGCTTGAACCCTGTACCTTGTATGCAGGTGTTAAAGACCTGAATTCCCTACCCACCACCATTTGTAAAAAAATTGCAGATTTTTGCCTCATATTTGATCTGATCTATTCCTCATAATATCTGTGTTTTTTAAATATTGCAGTGCTTGAAATTTGATGGTGCAGTGGTAGCATTGATGCCTCACAGCTATAGGTTCTTGGGTTTGGTTCTTGGCTGGGTGCCTTCTTTGTGGGGGGGGTCTGTATCTTCTCCCTGTGTTTGTGTGGGTTTGCTTTTGTGTCCTCCCATGTTACAAAGACATGTCTGCATTATTTCTTCCTGGGCCTCTGCTGAGAATTGTTTTTTTTGTTCCAAGCCAGACTGTCCTGATTAACAAATGTTAAATAAAATTGACAGGCATTTGAATTTCAGACTTCAGGTTTCTGAATGTTTAATTCCTTGCATATTTGATGGTGCAGTGGTAGTATTGTTACCTCACAGCTATAGGTTTTCTGGTTTGATTCTTGGCTGGGGTGCCTTCTGTGTGGAGTCTGCATCTCCTCCCTGTGTTTGTGTGGATTTGCTCTGGTGCCCTGTCATTTTACAAAGACGTGTCTGCAGTATTAATCCCTGGGTCTCTGCTGAAAATTCTTTTTGTTCTGTCAGCAGTAAAATTGACAGGCATTTGAATTTCAGACTTCATGTTCTTCAGAATACCTAATAACACAACCTTTTTTTCTAGCAATTTTCTAAGTTTATAAGATGAATATTTTAAATTTGTCACTATTTTTGGACTGTATTCCCCCATTATTGGCTTCGTCCAGGTTTTTGTGCTAAGGTTGACAGCTATGACAAGAACTGAATTCACTGAATATGTTTGAGGGCTGTATTCCGTCATTACTGGGTTTGTCCAGGTGTTTTGTGCTAAGAGGTTGACAGCTATGGTGAGAACTGAATTCACTAAATGATAGCCATTTAAGTTTCAGTCTTCCTCTCTTTTACAAAGCAGCTGATGTGTCATAGTGGTATGTTACTCTGACTGTTTTGCTCAGGGACCTTGGCAGTAAAATGTATGGTGGTAACACAACATTTTATTCTAGCAACTTTCCAAGATTATACAAGCAATGTTTAATGTGTCCCTGGTTTTTGACCCCACCCACCCAAATACATTTTGGCTTTTTCCAGTTTTCTTGTGCTGCGAAGTTGAGATGCAGTTGAGTATTGAGTAGATTTTACAAGGAGCTGAGAGCTGCAGGGGAACAGAAGTTTAGTGTTTTGCCTTGTTAATAGCACAACAGGTTGTGTACTTGCTTTTGATGCAGAAGGCTGTGGGTTCTACTCCCACAAGGGGTGGATGCTGCCGTACTGAGAATGTTCTCCTTGGTGAAGATACTAACTATGAGTCTGTTATCAGTTTGCCATCCATTTCCTTTTGCAATATTATTACTAGCTTATCATTTTTTAATGTAATATAGGCAATTTATTCCTGAGGGGCAACAGACACTTTATTTTTCGATGAAACCATGAAATATAAAGGTGATTGCTAGCAGCAACCTCTTCATTAGTTACAGATTTCTTTAATGTGGAATTATTTAGATGACTTTTACTTCAGAGAGTGTGCATATTTACTGATAATAGACTGTAGAATTGTGCATATTTACTGATAAAGGTGGACTGTAGAATTGTGCATATTTACTGATAATGGTGGACTGTAGAATTGTGCATATTTACTAATAATGGTGGACTGTAGAATTGTGTATATTTACTAGTAATGATGGACTGTGGAAGTCTGAGTAGAATTTTTTATGATAAATGTTCTCAACTGGGCAGTTTTGCCATTATGGGTGCATACGTTTTGTTTCATTGCTTACTGGAAAAATGTTCAAAACAAATTTAAACACCCTCTAACAACTGTACTGTATTGTACAAGGAATATAATTTTAGTACAATGAGGAAGGTGTATCAAAGAGCACATGTATGTTTCATATGCAAGGGGCCTATGATTTGAAAACAGCCCAAAATTAATCTTTATCTGCCACTGGAAAAATGTATTTTCTTTGAATGTGGGTTTCAATGCTGTTTCAATGAATGTGAGTTTCAAGGGCAGAGAAGTTTTAATGCTAAGTTTTCATTGTGAGACTGCATTGCTTTGTTTAGCAGATGACTTAGTGTTTGTGCTGTAAAATACAAAATAAAACTTTCAAATGAAGTCCAACTCATCATAGAAGTAAAGCAGTATGCACATTAGTGTTTATGGTAAATGGAGTGAAATAGCCAAGTAATGGTTCATTGGAATGGCTGCAGAGGCTCCATTCAACCATGATTTTGTCAGGGGGGAAGGGCAGCAAACTCAGACAGGCCCAGCTGAACTATACCTCCCAACTGTCCAGATTTTCAAAGAATGAATAGATTTTTGCTTCTTATTTTTGGTTTGTTCTTCATAAAATTTGTAGTTTTCTGGAAAATCATTTAGGAATTAAGTCACTAAATAATGATACACTGAGTTTCAGACTTCATAACCTTCAGAAAAATGCATGTTAAAGTAAGAGCTGTTCTATCAACTGTCTCAATTTATACAAGAGCAATTTTAGTACTGTTTATATGTGCCCCCAATATATTTGGCCTTGTTCAGATTTACTGCATTAACAGGTTGAGAGGTACATGCAAATAAATTGCTTTATAGAATTAGGCATAGCCAACCTCTCAACTGTCCCCGATTTTGGCTCAAAATGTTGCTCTTCCCCCTAATAATCCCTCCACAAAATAGCAATTTTGGAAGAAAACATGGAGGGTTTACAATTAAGAAATAACTGTAATAATCAAAGTTATAGATTACTTGAAATGCATGTAGATTATTTTATTTTGTCAGCTGCTCAAGGTAGCAGTACTAATATTAAAGTGTCCCTTCTTTGACAGGTTCCCAGCTGTATTGTGTGTCTATTTTATATTTTTGCATCACATTTTTGGTCCATTTTTCATAAAATTGTGTTTTTTGGCAAATTAGTGAAAAATCACTAAAGACTGAAGTTAGAAAATGACAGACATTTGAGTTTCAGATTTTATACCCTTCAAAAAATTCATACTAATGCAAGACCTATTCTATTATCTTTCTAAGTTTATTAGAGCAATATTTAAAAATTGTCCTTATTTTTGGGCCTTTGTCCCACTTCTGTGTATGGCTTTGTCCAGATTTCTTGCTCTTGAGGTTGAGAGGTATGACAAATGTGTCAGGGCCATCACAGTCAGCCAGAGACATTTCAAATTGTGACATACTTGTTGCACTCCACTCCCCCATGTAGTGACTCTGGATGTGTCCAAGCAAGGCAAGGAGTAGTTGTGTCTACCTTAGATGGGGAGGACACACTGCATAAGTACTACAGTGGCTTTTCATTTGTCCTTGATTTTGCAGAATGGTCTGGTTTCTGTCATATTTTTGTACTGTTGATTTATGCTTATTACTCAAAGTGCCCGTTGCTCTGTGTTTAAGTAGCAATGCTTTAATGACCATAAGGTAAGCTTGTGTGAGATCGTAAGATGCAAGTAAGCTTTAATAAGTATACTGTTAAAGAATTGCCAACATTGAAAGCCTTTCTGTTGTTGCCATGCAGAGAATACTTGACTAGATAATGTATAAGCCTTGGGTATTAAAGGACAGGATTCCATTATTTTAAAAGCTCATTACACTTGTTGGAGACTTCCAGTCATCTCTACAGACTTTACCCGTAAACTAAACAGAATGCCAATCATGTGTGGTCCATAACCTGTACAGTAATCCTTTAAGCAATGTATCTTGAGCTTGTTTCTTGTTTGCTTTTCATTTTTACTTTGATCATGTTTTCCCCATGAAACAAGTTGTCAGGCAGCTGGTCTTTTTGGATAAGAAACATTTTTACAAGTGGGGCATCACAGAGATTTCTAATTTCAGCATGTTACTTGGTACTTTAATAAAGCTGAATATATTATAATTAGAACTGCAGTGCAAGGAGAAGTGGTTTGAGTTGAGTGCTTCTGGTTTTTCTTATACTTGATTTTGACTGGCATTCCAGTAATGTATTTAAAAGTAATTTATTTTTTCATGCCTCACAACCTTTTGTTTCCATCTAGATATTAAGTAAGCTGTCATGCAGCCAATGCATTGAAATATTTTTATTCTTCTACACTTATTTTTGTCTTGATTGGACTTTCATAATGATGGTTTGCCACCCAGGGCAGCATATTTAATTAAAGTTAGTTTTTGTGGTTTTGTGCATAGCTCCTCCCCTTTCTAGTTGACCACACCCCTTCCCTTGACCCCACCCATTCAGCTGTCTCCTGCAGCCCCCCTGTGATTTGAAGTCACCAGCCGCCACTGTTATCCCTCCAGGTTTTCAAGGCATTCTACAGGCCTTTGATTCCTGGTTGCAGGCCATGGGGAGTACAGTTGCTGCAATTTTTAGTGTACAGTTCCACAGTGGGGGATTCAACTAAAACTCCCAGAGGACACCTTGCAACTTTTGGATGACTGGAGCATTTGTTGGGCCTTCAGGCTGTGTCAGGAGATTGGGTCATGGGGAGAATACTTAAGTGCCTTGAGAACATGAGGGGACCTTCCCAGGATACCAGAAATCCTACTGGGAGGCAACTCATTCCCCTTGTTATTCAAGGTCTTTATAAGACCATGGGTGAATTTCTCGTTTGCCTCTGTAGCTGTTTTGTTCACATCTTTGTATGCAAGTGCCTTCCTTGCCAGTGAACATCTCCTTTACCTTTGTTTGAAAGATCTTTTCATCCATAGGGAATTTGTAATGATTTGGTTAGGAAAAAACAATGCAAGACTGATTAAGTTGGTAAAGTACAGAAGGTATGTCTAGGCAAGACCGGTGGGCTAGTCATTTGCCCCAGGCATTGAGTCAGTTTGCTATTTAATATATCCCCCACAGAAAAAGTTTAATCTTGGTTTTCATGTAGGTCATTGGCAGGCATTTAACCTATCAGAGATTATCACACTTCTCAGGCAGGCCTTTTCAGGCAAAATAATTCACCCACAAGGTAAGTATGAGTTAAATGGATTTGCCACCAGGTCAGAGGTAGCTATGAATATGCACCCAGTTTTCTCTGAAGTGGCAGTTGTATCAGGTGGGTTTACACCAACCGGCTTGAGGTGATAGTTTGATGGTATTTGTTATGTTGCATATGAATTATTTATGGCATCACTATTGGTTGTTCTTGACTGTTACATAATAAAAGGTCACAAAACCAATCTGGCATGTTTTATGGCTCAGCTCAGTGGACAATTTAATTTAAATTAATGTCTACCTATCCTGCATTATCTAACATTTCCACATGTAATCTATTGTGTCATTGTGTCTGTATAACCTAATCAATATATATATATATATATATATATATATATATATATATATATATATATATATATATATATATATCTTTATTTATCACTGCAGTTGCTCCATTCTGTAAAAAAACAGAATTGCTATAAATGAAACAAAATACATTGTGTGGCTTTCTTCAGCTTGTCAACTACGCAGGATCCTCAACAACTGAAAACAGTGACAGGATACCCAAAAAGCCCCAGCCAGACATTTACTGTGTGAGAAAGTTTGACATTTTCCCCTCTATGCTAAATAAGGTTCTGTATTAGTGCCATTCAAAATAAATGTTTAAATGTTTTTATACTAATGTGTACACTGCTAAAGGAGAACTGTTCCCCAATCATAAGAGCTGTAGTCAAACCTAAATCTGTAGTACCTAGCATGCAAATCCTCATTTAGTTAAAATTTTAATAGACTAGTTGCTTATAAATAATGTAAAAACAAATGTCAAATCACTTGTGAAATTCTATGATTCTATCTGTCTCTAATTTGACAGTGACTTGTTTTTATTCATTATAAGCAAAAGTTTTGCTTCTACATTATAGTTATAACTTGTATTTTAGATAGCAACTTCATAAATTGTTTTCCTACCCAATATGTCTGGCAAACTGTATACAACCCTATCCTACCCCCAGTTCCCACCTATCCCCAAACATATTCTCACAATATATGCCCCTTTACGCAATCCAACCAATTATAAGTGCACCTTATTCGTTTATAATCTCAAGAATGCTTCTCTACACAGCCACAACCTAGTTCCCACCCTTTTGCCCTGACATAAATTTCTATATTTACCTCAAATTAATACAATTACAATACTCTTCTCATAGTCTAATTCAGCTATACTATAACACAAATTACTAAAACATCATAATCTTGTCCATCCCCTCTGCACAAATTGCAATACTGTAACAATATTGGCAATTCTCCTCCTTACCCTCGCACACACCACAAACTACCAAAACTACACAATAACAAGACCATACTCTTATGCACCTAACACACTACCACATTACCCTACTATTTCTTCTAACCTATAACAGCACTCAACACTCAAAACTAAATCAACATATCTGTAAGTATGCAAAAATCCTCAACTCATAATTTGCTATCACCCTAAAATTAAAATGAAAACACAATCCACATCACCATAATTCTATCATAAAACTCAATCTCAGTGGCAACATGTAATTTAACTCATGACCCATGTCTAATGTGTAATCTTTGTCTATATCAGCTATATCCACCCAACAATCTTTTCCTCCCCAGCAAATAGAGATCCAATTCACTTGTAATAAACATTAACTTTCAGAGCATCTGCAACAAAATTAGGGATTTTCATGCATGCATTGCACACATCTCGCTAGATATAATAGTTGCAACAGAAAAATGGTTAAAACCAGAAACAAAATATAATGAAGTTCTTGCACCAGGTTTCAATATATTCAGAATGGACAAAGTAAAAAAAAGAAAAGTGTGGAAGTGGAATAGTAATAAAATTCAAAAACTCCATTAAATTAATCCTACATCTTCACTCACCCCTTAAATGTCATTCTAATTACATATTTCATAATTAATATTAGTAAAATCATATGCATTATTAGCTTATAGATCCCCAGGCAACAGTTTGTCTGCTATAAAAGAAATAACTGCAATGGCTGAACAACACTTTTATGCAAGAAGCCATTATCATGGGTGATGTATATATAGACTGGAAGCAAACACACAAGTTTATATGATTTTACACAGCTAGTAGATGTCACCACAAGAA
The DNA here is from genome assembly GCF_019279795.1 of Protopterus annectens. Lineage (NCBI taxonomy): Eukaryota > Metazoa > Chordata > Ceratodontiformes > Protopteridae > Protopterus > Protopterus annectens. The sequence goes on along the minus strand of NC_056737.1, from coordinate 1,751,816,007 downwards.
TTCATAAAGCAAAGAAACTACATGAGAATTGATATTCACAAACCGATCTGCACTCATATGATTAGTAGGGACTTTAGACATTATCAGTGAGCACTTTCCAACTTATGCAGTACAGCAGCAAAACAATATTCCCAAACAGACAACCTATAATAAGGTTTGTAACTTAACTAGATTTAACCCAGAAAACGTCAACTTAACCCTTAAGCAAATTAACTGGAACTCCCTCAAAATAATGCCTCTAGATGAAGAAGTGTTCTTATTCAACCAGATCTTCTCAAAATATTAAATGAACCTGCTCCCCTTAGAACTAAGAGGGTTAAATCAATCAGCCAGACAACTACTTAAAGTGAAGGAACATGTATGGAAAATAAGGTTCATACTTTTATAGGTTCATAGGTAGGTACTAGGCTATCTGCCCGAGGGCATTTATAAGCCTAGCCAGAGTGTGTCGGCTTTCTTCACCCCATTGGTTAATTAACTGAGCCTTTGTCAAGCACAGCCAATGAAGTGATCCCAGGGGTGTATTTTCTGTTACCCATCCACTCGTCAAGGTTTCTCTTGAAGAGTGTTAGTGAGGGGCTCTGCCTAATGTAGTTAGGAATTTTGTTCTAAAGCATGGGGAGTCTCTGTGACAGGAAGCTATCCCTCCAGCATTTTCTATTTATTGTTGTGGTGAGATTTAGCTCACTAGAGCGCGTGGCTCGCAGTAACTTGGATTTCTTTAGGTGGAGCATGTCCATCAATTCTGAGTTGGACATGGCTTTGTAAGTCAGGCAGAGATCACCTCTCAGTAAGCGATATGCCACTGAGTAGAGCCGGAGTTTTTTCAGTCGGGCTGCGTAGGACATATGTTTGAGGCCAGTAATCCTCTTGGGGAGGTGCTTTTGTGGTCTTTCCAGCTGATGGAAGTGTCTTGTGAGGTACATCCCAAATGGGGCATTGTACTCTATTATGAGTCTGATGAGTGATGCATAGAGGGGCACTATAACCTCTTTATTTCTAGATGTGAACCCCTTAGTAATTAGATGGGCCACATAGAAGGATTTCCTAACTACTTTGGCAATATGATTGTCAAAGGAGAGATTACTATCTTCCTGGATCTCCAGATCTCTTATTACCTCTTCTGTATTAAGGGGGCTGCCACCTATGTGGTAATTCATGGGTATTTTGTTTTTCCCAAACAGGATGACTATGCATTTTTTGGCATTTAGCTTGAGGCCATGACTTTGACACCAGGTGTCTGTCTCAGTAAGGCCTTTTTGAAGGATGTCCATGTCAGCCAGAGAGTCAATTATGGCTCCCAGTTTGCAGTCATTGGTGAACTTGGTTAGCCATAGTCCTCCTGTGTTTGCCTGTACTTCTGAGAAGTATATGCCAAACAGTAGGGGTCCCAGGACCAAGCCTTGCAGGACACCACTTGTGACTGGTTTAGAGTCGGACCTGGAGCCCGCTTTTCTTACCGTGTGAGTTCTGTCTGTAAGCCAGTTGGCAACCCATCTTGTGATGTAGGGGTTTATGTTCAGGCTGGTGAGTTTTTCTATAATACCCGAGTGAGGAATGGTGTTGAACGCCTTGGCGAGATGAAGGTAGGCTGTTTGAACCACCTTTCCCTCTTCTATGGCCTTGGTGACTGTCTCAAAGAAGTCAACCAGGTTTAGTAGGCATGATCTGCCCTTAACAAAGCCGAACTGGGTCGGGTCAACTGTTTGGATGTTCCCAATGTCTTTGTTAAAGAGTTCCATGATGATGCGCTCCATAGCCTTGCAGACCAGGCTAGTCACACTTATGGGGCGATAGTTACCAGGGTCAGTTGTGGCCCCTCCTTTGTGGAGCAGAATAACCGTTGCTGTGCACCATTCTATGGGCATATAGCCTGTGGGGAGGCTGAGGTTGAACAGTGTGTTTAGGTGGGGGGTAAGTTTGTTCTGTAGTTTGTGCAAGATGCAGCCTGGGACACCATCTGGCCCCATTGATGCTGTGTTTTTGGCTTTTGAAATGGCTGTTTTCACCTGTGCTTCTGTAATTTCCGGGACACTACATTTTTCCAGTATTGTTGTGGGCCCTTTTGAAGGTGAGAGGGAGGTGAAGTTTGCACTGAATCTATCTGCCAGGATGTTGGCAATATCAGTAGGTTCAGTATATTTTGTGCTATTTTGCACTAGCTCAGAGCATATCTGTGAGTTGCCACTTAGATTCTTGACATAGCTAAAGAAGGCTTTGTTGTTATCTTTCGAATCCTTGGCTATTTTTCTTTCGAAGTTATCCTTGGATGATTTTATGAGGGACCTTAGTTTCTTACTGATACTGATCAGGTGATCAGTCCATTAATAAAAACAAGAATACCTTCCATACTTTTAGAAACCTTGCAAAATATTGTATTAACTATGACAAAAAAGTTATGTCATTAACCTACAAATCACCATCTGGAAAAATCCTAAACAATTCTGGTCTAAGATACAAAAATTACTCCATCCCACACAAACCGCCACCTTTCCCTCGCTAACAATAACCAAACTAAAAGTATAGACAAACAGTTCAACTCATACTTCATTACGCCTGTCTTAGCTCTCAGTATATAAGACTCATCACCCCTCACCATCCCCATAGTACAAAACACTAATACACGACAGTTCAACGTAAAGCCAGTCTCCACTAGATTAATCAAAAGATACTTACTAAACCTTAAACCAACAATGGACACTGACAACATCCCAACTGAATACGTGGAAGCAACAGCCAAAGCCATAGCTTATCCAGTATCAATAATCATCAATAGATCCCTAAGAGAATACAAGATCCCTGAAATCTGGAAGAATCTTTCATCATCCCTACTCACAAAGGGGGAAAATCTACCAACCTAATAAATTACAGGCTTATTGCCACACTGCCACGTCTATATAAAATTCCTGAAAAATGTATCCATTTTCAACTCCTGCAATACTCAACAATCATAATCTACTCTCCAACACACAACATGGCTTCTGGCCTGGCCACAGCACCACAACCACCCTCCTAAATGTTAACAGTCAACCATTATAGAAACAATGGTACTTTAGTCTTAAAACTATTCCTAGATCTCTCCAAAGCTTCTGATACTGTCTCTCATCAAGAACTTCTCTGTGAACATTCTTCACTAGGACTCAGTAATCAATCTGTTATCTGATTTTTCAGTTACCTATCAAATAGCCATCAAGCTGTAAAATGGCAATGGGAATTTTATCCTTCCTACTAGTTACAGTCAGAGTGCTGCAAGGATCAGTCCTAGGGCACCTCTTTGTCAACATCTTTGTTAACAAACTCCACACCACCTTCAAAGAAGGAACCTTAATTCAATATATATAAATGATGCTGCACTGATATGGTCTGCAGTAACAATAGAAAACCTCCAATACACCACACAGCAGGTGTTTACCTCTACAGAATCCTTGCTGTCAGACTCTGACTTATTTCTTAATGGTAAAAAAAAAATAATAATAATAAACTAACATTCTTACACAAATTCACAGGAAACCTCTTATTTTCTGCTCTACCTACAGAAATAAATTTCATGATACAAGATTAGCATTAATCATCTGTTACACCTAATTATGTATGGAAAAATGTGTAGGTAACCAAGAAGAAAATATTATCTATCCTATCAAGAAACAACACTAAAATTAAAACTTACCCCCAGATTTATGAAGCCATTTATTGCGTGCAGGATTAGTATAAGCGCTATTTTTGGCAATATGGCCAATGTGTGATCCAGGCATGAGCTCCCGGGAAATGCAAATGAGTTCTTAGACTAATCCTGCACAGACCAAGCTCCTGTATGCAAATTACCCTCATTTGCAGGTGAAAACCATGCAAATGACAGCAATTTGCGATCCAGGAATCTGGCAGCTGTCCGTGCAGGACGAGTGCAGTCTGCAGAAATGCACTCGGTTAGTAACCGAGTACAGTTCTTATGACAGCTCCAAATAAAGGCTGCATATCATTGAGGAAACATGCCAATGGCCATTGGCATTGCAAACTGTTTAAAAAATAAAAAAATAAAAACTTTTATTTTTTTTTTCGCCGATCACGGCTGTTTAAGCATGGGGCAGTGGCGTGCAAATGGGATTGGGGGAAAATAAGCATTCTAACTAAAAGCAGTATTCTGCCATGCAAGTCAATGGCAGGCAGAAGACAACCTGGCCAGTGAGTAATGGTTGTTAAGAAGGAGGCTCAGTGTGGGACATGTAACTATGCATTAGCAGGCAATCCTATGCAAATGAGGGGAAGGATACTGAATTCCAGTTTTCTCCAGGGTGTGAGACAGGTCCCAAGAGTGTAAGAGTATAAATAGCTGGGTGCAAGACTAGGATATAGGTGACATCATTGGGGGGTGTCAGGCATACTGTAAGTGGATTGGAGCCCTGTGGCTCTGATTGCTCCTAGCTTAGCACAGCTAAGCTAGGGGTGTGTCTAAACCTGCCTAGCACTCTTTACAAAGTGCAAGCAGGTATGCGTGCTGCACACTAGGTTATACAGGAAGAAAAAAGAAGTTAAACCAGGAAATAGCAGCTCTGTGCATATTTGAGCAATCCATTTGTGCGGCGCACACACAGGCTTAAAAAGGGAGGCAATGGGAAGGGAAAACAGCAGTAGGAAGGTAATCAAGGAGAACTACCTTAGCTGACAGGTGAAATGTATCAGAATCAGCCAGTTACACAGGCAGCAGACCAGCCCAGCCCAGCCCAGCACACCACTATAAACTATGCAAACACCTTTCCCACTTGTTTTTCCCAAAAACTCTGCACCACCGGTGAATACAAATGGAGAAATTTTACAAAATGAAAGCAAGAGAAAAAATGTTAGGGGCTGCTTTTGCTATCATAAACCAGCATGTACAAGAGGCTGAGGGTGGTGAAGATGTAAATGCTGCTGAGCAACCCACAGTGAGGAGACAGAGAAGAGTGTACAGACCCAGGGTAACCTACCAAGGGCTACACGAGCTGGAGATAGTGGAGCACTATAGGGTGGACAGGGACCTCCTACAGCAAATTGTTGAGCTGTGCCGGCCACACTTAACACACAGAACTAACAGAGGGGGAACCCATCCCAGTGGATACCAAGGTATATGTAGGCCTAAGAATACAAGCTACAGGTATCTTCCAAAGGTTAACTGGGGATATGATGAGGATTTCACAGGCATCAGCATCCAGGGTACTCCACCAGTTCCTGGATGCCATGTCAGCACATGTCGGTGAGCACGTATATTTCCCCATCACCCATGAGGCTTTGGCCAGCAATATGCGTCTCTTCCACCAAATAGCAGAATACCCTGAGGTAGTGGGTGCAATAGACTGCATGCACATATGCATCAAACCACCACTTGGTGAGCGGGGTAGGGTCTACATCAACCGCAAGGGCTTCCCCTCCATTAACTTCCAGGTCTTGTGCGATGCCCAGGACATAATAATGAATGTGTGTTTTGGCTGCCCTGGAAGCTACCATAATTCCCACATCTGGCATCTGATGCAGCTGTACCAGAGGTTTGCCAATGGGGACATCCCACATGGTCACCTAGTGGGGAATGCTGGATGCACACTAGTGCCATGGCTGATGACACCCATCAGAAATGGACACACACCCGAACAAAAACTCCATAATGAGGCACATGCACAAACATGAATCATAATAGAGCGTGTGTTTGGGATGCTCAAGTCACGGCACCAGTGCCTGGACACATCTGGTGGAGCCTTGCAGTACTTTCTCAACTACATGTACCCAAATTGTCCTTGTATGTGCCATGCTACACAATATGATCCTGCAGAAACAGCTGCAGTGGGAATGGCATGGGGCAGGGCCACACAGCCCCCCACCATTGCCAAGGCCTGCACAGGCACAGAGTGACTTGGAGGAGGAACAACCTGAGCCTGCCCCAGTAGGCAGAAGGAGGTGTGCCCAGTATGCCCTGGCCTTGGAAAAGAGGCAACGCATAGCACATGCACTGACACAGTAGGGACCCAGGGAATGACACCTCTCTCTGACTCGCACATACAGTAAAAGGGATTCCAAACATGTCACTACCTGTGCTTAACCATGTATAGGGAGTGTACTATGTGCATCCAACATAGACAGCCCTGCAGCCCCACCCTCAATACTGGGACACCAACAAGGTAATTGACTCACACATGCCAGTTGGGGGTTCACATACCCAGCAACAGTTACAACCAGCAGGACAGGTATAGACAAACACAAACAAATGCTGTACTATGGCCTCTGAATGAGTCCTATGAGTAACCCTTCCCCCAGGCCTACACAGACAGACTACAGCAGGCCAGGCAGTTGGATGTATGTTGTGAAGACTAGGAAGCCAGAAACTAATATTTAGGTAATTAAAGCTAAGCTCTGTAGTTCACTGGTATGCCTCTAGCCAGCACGATAGGTAAGACTACAGACTGAAATGAAGTACCCGACATAACAGTACAGTCCTAGCAAATGTGTACAAGTGTCAGGTGTGCCCTCCCATCCTACGTACACTGATAGTAATAGTCAGGTGTGCCCTCCCACTCCTGTGTAGAAATGTAGAAACAGTCAGCTGTCCCCCCTCGCTATGCAGAAATGTAGCAACAGTCAATGCCAAATGACTGATGGATACCCTGCAGACACAGCATACTACCTGCCGGTGTACAACACAAAGGTCAGCACCACAGTACAAACTACCTGGACTTGATCCCCACATGCAGTACAGATGGCCATACTGGGCATGCTCACACACTTAGAGGAATGAAAGCAATGTCAGTCAACAACATACTGAAAAGTCATACTGGGCATGCTGACACACTTAAACACATGAAGGCCATGCCCGCAAATACCAGCGGAGCAGACATATCTGGCAGCCGCAGTTCTTAGTGCAGGAACATGTCAGTATGCACCACTCCTGCCTTGCACACACAGTGGATAAGAATACAGACATATATGTAAGGACAACATACTATAATAAGCCAAAGGAAGACGGACATAGATGTGTAGAAGAGGGTGACCGTGACAAGGAGCCATCCGGGCCTGTCCCACCCAGCAGACAGCCAAAGGGCCCCAAACACATGAGGTGCAGATGTTACTCACTACAGATACTAGCCACCAGTATCTGTCAGCATGACAGACTATGTGGTGCATGTGCCAGCTGTGCAACATGACTGTACAAGAAAGTAGTCATCTAGTTGCTGTATACACGTACCTGTGACATATGACCCCGTGTGTGCCTGCATGTGTCATGTCAACCACTACATGAATGGGTTATGGCCCATGCACACACCGCCCTCCCCATAGCAGTATTATGACAAGCCTTCTGAGGTCATCCAATGTGAAATGCACCTTTGGGAGAACTGTAGCTCAGTAATCTCCATGGCGCGTCTTATACATGCGTATTGCTGTAGTGTGATAAAATCGTTAGGTAGGTGTTCTAACTCTAGACCTGGCAACTGTGTGTGTGTGTGTCTGTCTGTCTGACTGAGTAGAGAACAATGCTTTGTAGGCTACTCATACACCGTACAATTCATATACTCAAATTTGGCAAGACTTCTGATGTCACTCACCTAGAAATAAACCTCTGGGAAGATTATAGCCCACTGATCTCAGTAGCACATCCTGTAACTGTGTACTGCTGTAGTGTGATAAAGTAATGAAGTAGGTGTTCTAACTCCAAACTTGACAAGTGTGTGTGTGTGTGTGTGTGTGTGTGTGTGTGTGTGTGTGTGTGTGTGTGTGTGTGTGTGTGTGTGTGTGTGTGTGTGTGTCTGACTGAGTAGAGAGCAATGCTTTTTTGGCTACTCACACTCTGTATAAATCATCTACTCAACTTTGGCAAGGCTGCAGATGTCACTCACCTAGGAATACACCTCTGGGAAAGTTATCACCTAGTAATCTCCATAGCACGTCCAATAACTGCGTACTGCTGTAGCTTGATAATGTAATTAGGTAGGTGTTTTAACCTCACACTTGGAAACTGTCTGTGTGTCTGTCTGACTTAACAGAAAATAATGCTTTTTAGGCTACTCACACTCTGTACAATTCATATACTCAACTTTGGCAAGGCTGCTGTCACTCACCTAGACATACACCTCTGGAAAGGGGGTAGCCCAGTAATCTCTGTAGCACATCCTGTAACTGTGCACTTTTGTAGTGTAATAATGTAGTTAGGTAGATGTCCCAATCCCAGACTTGGCAACTGTGTTTGCGTGTGTCTCTAACTGAGTGAAAAGCAATGCTTTTTAGGGTACTCACACTCCTTAGAATTCATATACTCAACTATGCCAAGGCTGCTGATGTCGCCCACCTAGAAATACACCTCTGGGAAGATTGTAGCTTAATAATCTCTGTAGCGCATTCTGTAACTGTGTACTACTGTAGTGTGATTTAGAACTGTGGTAGGGTTCCATCTCCACCCATGGCAGTTCTGGGTGTTTTGTGTATGTTTCAATGTCTGTGTATGGAGCAATGCATTACAGGCTACTCATTCGTAGTATATTTCAAATGCCCTACTTTGGCAATTCTGCTGATGTATTTCATTGTGAAATACAACTTTGGGGAAAAATCTCTTTACTAATCCCTGTGTTGCGACCTATAACTGCTCCATGCTGTAGTGTGATATAGGCCTTGGCAGGAGTTCTATGACCACACATGTTGGTTGTGGATGTTTTGTGTGTGTCTCACTGTCTGTGAAGGGAGCAATGCATTTTAGGCTAGTCACTTGCAGTACAGTTGAAATGCCCTTCTTTGGTATCCTGCTGATGTCATTCATTCATTGTGAAATTCACCTTTGGGGAAAAATTACTCTAGTAATCTCTGTAGTGTGTCCTATAACAGCTCCATGCTATAGTATGAAATAGTCTTTGGTCAGGGGTTCTATACCTGCACATGTCAGTTTTGGTTGTTTTGTGTGTGTCTCACTGTCTGTGCAGGGAGCTATGCATTTTAGGTTGTCACTCGCAGTACAGCTGAAATGCCCTTCTTTGGAAATCCTGCTGATGTCATTCATTTTGAAATACACTCTTGGGGAAGAATTTCTCTTGTAATACCTTTGGTGCGTTCTATAACAGCTTAATGCTATAGTGTGATATAGACTTTGGTCAGGGGTTCTATACCCACACATATCAGTTGTGGATGTTTTGTGTGTGTCTCACTGTATGTGTGGGGAGCAATGCATTTTAGTCACTAACAGTACAGTTGAACTGCGGTGGTGGTGCTGCGGTAGCGTTGTCACCTCACAGTTAGACGCTGCCCATTCAATTCTCAGTTAGAGCATCGTCTGTGTAGCGGCATGCGTGAATGGGCGTTCCTTCATTGAAGGTTGTGCGTTAGGCCCGGCAAGCCAGTACGTAAAACTCTACTGCCAATCATTAGTGGACCGGAGTTCCGCTGTGGCGACCTCTAACCGGGAAAAGCTGAAAGACACAAACAAACTAACAGTACAGTTGAGATGCCCTAGTTTGGTAATCCTGCTGATGTCATTCATTGTGAAATACACCTTTGGGGAAGAAGTACGCAAGTAATGTGAGTGGTGTGCACTATAACTGCGTAATACTATAACTGCGTAGTGCTGTAGTGTAATAAACTAGTTAGGTAGGGGTTCTACTCCCAAACATGGCAGGTGTGTGTGTGTAACTCGTATCCTGTGTAGAGGAGTGTGTGGACAATGTGGAGAGGTTTGGCATATTTCTTTTATAGTGGCACTACTATATATCACAATGACAACTATACAGAGATAACAGATGTAAATTAGCTGAGAGGCTGGGGGGCAAAGCCATACCTATGCATGTGACATCAAGGCCATCCAATCACAGTTAGCAACCCCTCTATTACCCAGATCATACACTCAACCCATGTGTCATATGCACACACATGCCTAGGCAACAGCCAATATGTGGGTAGTACACTGCATATTGGCCACTGATAGTAACTATGCAGTGATAGCAGTGGGCTACTGAGGGCATGTCACCCTGCCCATCTGTCCAATATGCACGTACATGCAGACAGTGCACCTCCACCATGTTCCCCAATAGACACCTGCACCACATGTGGTGCCTTCACATGTGACTCACAATGGACATACCATGCCTGACAACATGCCCTGTATGGACAGATGACACTGACATCAGGGAAAGCTGTTAGCATGCTATCAATGTAGGTGCAGGGCAAACCTGCTGCCCATTACCAGTTCCTGCCACTGTTGGGTAAGACTGGCACATCTGATGATAACCTGTATTCACAACATGGGCCAGACACCCCAGGTACAGTTCTGCATGTCACTGTACATGCATGTGGGAGGTGTGCACATCCCAGAAACCATCCATGTCATGGACTAAGGAACACATACATGGCAAGTGATGCACAGCATTGGCCACACACAATAGTCACCCAGGTGACTGGATGGAGGATATAATACCCACCTGTGTGGGCAAATGCAGAAACTACAGGCCTGAGCCACAATGCAGACCATTGTCATGTGGCCTGATACCAAGGTATACCCATCGCCTACCCTTGTACAGCCTTCTGGCACAGTCGACCACCACACACCCATGCAGACATGCACCCATGCATGTCAGAACTGGCACCCTGTTTGTCCGGTGTGTGTTGTATAGTGCATATGTCCAGATCCACACTCACTACAAACCCCCAGGGCATACTGAAGCATGCTGTCAGATGTCTGCACCTCCTCATACTCTTTCCCATATGACCTCCGTATGACCCATGTGCTGCATGTGATACCTGCACATTGATGTGTTGTGGCAATCCCACTAGTGATGAGTTGCACTCCTGACCCTGCCAAGTGTGTCAATGTGTGCATGTCCCTGTGTGAGTGTGCTTGTGTTGATGCTGGCACCTGTTCATGCAGACAGGCACGTGTACGTCACCTACCATATATCTACCATATCCCTGTTGCAGATATCACTCACCATCACATATATGTTCTGAGTAACCCATGTGGCACATCCAATAACTGCATCAAACTGTGATAGCACTACATAGTTGTTGGGGGATTGATACCCTGTGCTGTTAGGTGGGTGACACAACCATGCTTCAGTTTTACTATCCCTGACCTGTATTTGTCTCTGTCTGTCTCCCCCACTCCCTCTCTAGTGCATGTGGAGATACACACCTACTTTGCTTAGGCAGTAGGATGTGTATTTTAAGTGATGCTCATGATCAGCTGATGGCCTCTGCACTAATTGCAGCCCTCCCCTAGCTGAGTGCATGTGGAACAGCTGTGGTAACATTCACATAGCCAATTGCATGGAAACACACTCCAATACCTAGGAACATCAAGGTGGTGTTGGCCCTTTTCAGTCACTGTGAGCAGGAACTAGATATGTTGTTTGGCAAACAGCATCTCAGATGGAGTGGGGATTTACCTCTAACAACATACACTGTGGAAAGAGGGCAACAAACAGGAGGGGGATGTGCCTGACCTGACTACAGACTGTAAGTGCTGCTATACTGCATTTGGAGTAATGTTGGTTTAGCAGTGTTTGTCTGGATATGCCTGTCATACATGTCGCAATACCTGCCAAGTCAGTTCCATATATATGAGGAATCCCCATCTGCAGGGTCATATGCAGACTGGACAGTGTTGTGCCTTTGGTTTCATGTGTTAGCCATGGTGCATCTATCTGTGGAATGCAGAAGGTAGTGTGAGGATTGCAGTCTGTAGATGGTGAAGGCCATGACAGTTACTGATTTCATATCCCTCATAGGACATATGTTGCAACAAACCCCGTTACAATGGTAAATTTATGAGGTTATTAAAGCAACATGTCTATACTGGCCCTGTGTATGTGCTTTCAGCCACACCTCTGTCAACCTTTGAACATATGTTGTGCATGAAGTGGTGCATATGTGCTGTACACCATAAATAGTATCATCATATCTGATAACAAGCCAGTGATATATCAGATTGCTACACATGTCATGTACAGTAAGGGTTATATTTCATGACATAACCTGCACATTCTGTGGATGTTTGTACAGTACTGAGGTCTGTGTATTGATAGTGAATGTCAGCAGTGTGTGTATTGTTAATATGTACTTTAGCCTGTGTATAGACTATGGTAGATTTTATTGTTCTAGCTCCCCTTCTATCTGATGTTACATGCTGCTCCACTGTATGTTACCGTATTGGCTTACATGTTTATAGGGCCATACACACACATGTCCCATATCACAGACAGCCATCGGACCAAACTGTGTAGCAGCCCAGTATATGTAGGGTCATTCTGTGAGTGGCACATATGAGGATGGTGTAGAACAGATAGTCCATATACTGTAATATTATGCTAGCTTACCATATGTGGCTGTGGCTGTGTTCACATTGGTTGTGGTTATGCACTTTCACACAGGTGTATCTTACCCTGTGCTGTGACATGACTGTTGAGCCTGCTATATATGCAGGTACATGTGCATTCCCCCATACGAGATGTAGGCCAGTGTTGAACCAGTGTACCTTCAGCCTGCACAGTGTATTGTTACCTGCCTAGCAGCTTAGTGTACTTACCCAGTGAGATGTCATGTGCAGATACTTGCCAGATGCACTGCTGCCGGACCTCCCTTAAAAGTCATGTATGTCAGACAGAGCAGTGGGATGCCATACAGATGTATGTCAATATCTAGTGGGTAGTATGTGTCCATGGCACTCCTGTACCAGCAGTCATTATGTGTCAGGCCAGACAGGAGTGTGTGAATCCAAAACCTATGGTGGCAAATGTATACCAGTCGCTATGTGTTATACCCATCTACATGGCTGTCTACATCCATATTGTCAGGCCTGGTACACATGTTGTGCTCTAAGGGATTATGTGTATACCTCTGGACTGTACAGGGTGTGTCCGAAGTTCCACATACATTGGCCAATATCTCTGCTGCACTCCACAGGGGCATTACATGCTAGCAGTGGTACTTTACAATGATTTCCTTAGGATGTCTGTCAGTAGCCAATGGCACACATGTTTTAAGCTGATGTCACCTTCCACACACAAAATGTCTGTGAAGACAATCCCAATGACAGTAGCGATAGTCTAGTAATATACCTGCTATACATACCTGACATCCCCTTGCACTATGACTTTGGGACTATAGGGGCTGGGGTAGGGCTACACTCCATGTCCAGGACATATGGTGGAAATATATGTATATATACTTATCCAGATAGCCATATATATATATATATATATATATATATATATATATATATATATATATATATATATATATATATATATATATATATATATATAATTACACATGCGTACTACTTCCAATTACCACTGTTATGGCAACCACCCACTATAAATCCCTACAACATGTGGGCATGGTCCTTTACATTTCCTGTGTGATGGACATCCTTCCTCTGTGTGGGCATCAGTGTTACAGACAGCAGGTAGCAATACTTCTTACAGGAGAACCTGTACACTCAGAGAAGCCACATATTTGTAAGAGGATTAGGAACTACAGACAGACTGTGAGTAGAGTTGTGTTATGCTTTATATAGTACTGGTGTTACAGGGTATGTGTGTGTACATACTAGTCTACCTTGGAATGCAGTCTGTCTGCATAGCTCACTACTGTGGGCCTATCCTCTTGCTGGACAGATGTATGCCTATCATGTGTTGTCCATCCACCACACAGGTCCTGTGTCAGATATTACACTGGCAGTGTGTGTGTTGCATGCTATCAGTACATGGCTACATCCATTTCAGTTTCTAATCTCAATTCCCTGACTAAGGGTATGTTACAGACTATCCTGTAACACCAGCACCTTGCTTAGTGTATGGCAACAGTGTTCCACATATGTGCCTGTGTTCCAGCCTCTGCTCACCATCTACATACCAAGCTTTGCACATATGTCATGCTGTTGGGGGTTGTTCTGTAGTGGGCTGTGAGTATATCACACTGCCATTGCTGCTATTAGTCCACTGCTGTTGTATCTCCCATACATACAGTGGGGCTGGGGCCATATATGTGTGGGCATCATCTACACAATACATATGTGCCCTTATGCACTCTAGAGGCCATTGTATGTAACAGTGGTATATGGGCCTGTATTATTGAGTCTAGGTGGGGAGCACCTTAAATGACCTTGGCTGTTACAAAATGTGGGGGTATCAGGGGGGAGCTGCCACAAGGTATCTGGGTGTACAGTACCATATACTTCACCTATATTGACATTACTTACATGTATTGGGGTACTGCAAGCATACTGTCTCCTGCCATACAGACTGTTCTGTTTGTCGGTGTGCTCGTGATGGTGTCAGTTGTGCCTTATGTACCAGTTACAACCCATTTGATCACAAAATGTCTTTACCGCCTACTGAGTTTGTACAGAGTGTAGATAGAGGCTGCTGAACTACATATCTGCAGTACATATTGTTGATTGTTTGGTATCCTGTGGGCCAGTCTGTCTTCACTCTTGTACAATTTGAAGGGCTTGGCCTGGACAGCAACAGTTGTAAACCTTTCCAGACTACTGTATTAGTGTAACTGTTTCACAGTTGCAGTACTCTGTTTATATGGTTGTCAGTATCTGAACAGCTTTATGACATGGCATGTAGAGCTACTATAGTACACAATTAAAGGATTCCCATTTCTGCACATCTGTGTGTGGTGTCTTTCCAATAACCTTTCTATGGGTATATGTTGCAGACAACGATTGACATTTGTATGGGTGGACCATACAGTGTCCAGTTGTTCAGGTGTTAACTGTAGGCATAGTGGCTGTTCCATATTGTGTGCACCTTCTACATATGTATCTTACTGTACATATATCTGCATGTGTATGTGTAGTCATATATATATATATATATATATATATATATATATATATATATATATATATCTGTATATCTGTATCTGCATATCTGTGTCTGTGTATCTGTATCCCGGGGATGTTGATGGCTTCCACATTTTACATGTCCTACATGAGGCAAACTGTACTTGATAGTGTATTGCAGGGCACATGTGTTTGGCTGTGAGGGGGATGCCTATTTGTGCAAGACCTATAGTGTGTGGGGCTTCTCAACCCCATTAATGGTGCATGTGGACATATGTGTATTTATTAATCTGCCATTGCTATCTACAGATTTATGGCCATATATACCTATATAGATATATATCTGTGTACACATATGTAATGTGCTGTGTATACGTAGACATATAGGTGAAGACACATATATGTCTTGATTTAGGCATATGCATGTATATATGTGCATATATAGTGATATATATGTATATAGAGTTAGAAAAAACAAACAAACAAATATATATATATATATATATATATATATATATATATATATATATATATATAGATAGATAGATATGTTGTATCTGTTTAGATTTTAATATAGTTATACACACAGACATTTAGGTGTTGGTATACATTCTCTGTACTGTTGCATGACAGGACTGGATGATATGTTTCTGAAAACATTGAATTTCTGTGTATCTGTCATGGCTTAGTGGTGCATCACTTTGTCTAGGGTGTGTAGGTTCCTTGGTTTGAGTCTTGCAAGAGTTGTTTATTTTGTTGCTGGGCAGAACACGGTTGTTGGATACAGAGTGATTAAGGCACTTTAAAGCGGTTGTAAGCAGGTTTGTGCAGGTTTGCATGGAGCTAAGCATTGCCTACATAGGTTAAGCAATTTAGAAGCTGAGTGCTTGAGAACGTATGCGGAGGTTAGGAGTGCTTACCTCTGTGCAAACCCGCTTACAACTGCTTTAAAGTGCCTTAATCATTCTGTATCCAACGGGCCATGTTCTGCTCAGCAACAAAATAAACAACTCATGCAAGGCTTGAAACTAGAACCCTGCACACCATACACAAAATGATTTACCACTAAGCCATGGCAAATATGCATAATCCTGATGGTTTCACATAAATATCATCCAGCCCAGGTATTTAACACCACAGGGAATGTATTCCTCCATGTAGATGTATGTGTGAGTGTGTTTTTTTTTTTTTTTATTAT
>NC_056737.1:1751778194-1751799521 GCF_019279795.1 Protopterus annectens | reverse complement strand
TTTTACTAAATAAAAATTGCACTTTATTTTGCTTTTGCCTCTTCTTAAAAGTACTCAATTGTATTTATTTTGCTGAATATATTACTGCTTGGTAGTAGCCTGATTAAATTGTAACTATTATTCAAAGCCTTTTGGTTTAAGCACTTGGGCTTCAGACCAGTTGTTTTACATTAAGAAGGTTTGTGGTCTGCACTCTTGTGGGAGGAGAGGTTAGATTCTGCCCTTCTGAGCTGGGAATTTCTGGTTAAAGGCTTATTGTGCCTGCTTATTTAAACTGTTTCTTTCTGAAATTGGTGTGCCTTGTTTGCTGTAGCATAGACTAGATTCAGGCATGCTAAATCTAGCTTTGCTTGTATAACTTGAGCACTAATCCAGGCCATCTTTTTTGGAGAAGGTTCCCCTGCACCCTAGTAGCAGGAGTGTGCAGTTAGAACTTGTCTGATTGAAGACTGCTAGAACAGGGCTCAGTTTTGAGCATTTTTACTGGTTAATTGGGTAATTTGTTTAAATCAGTTTGCTCATTTTCTATCGTTAAGTAAAACAATTTCACTTCATTCATCTTCTTTTACTGTATTTGTGTTTCTTCCTACTTTATTGCATTTATTCTGCTGCATTTATTACTGCTTGTTAGTAGCCTGATTAAATTGTAACTGTTATTCTAAGCCTTTGGTTGAAGCACTTGGGCTTCAGACCAGTTGTTTTACATTAAGAAGGTTTGTGGTCTGCACTATTGTGGCAGGACAGGTAGCTTACATCCTTCTAAGTTGGGAGTTGCTGATTGAAGGCTTAGTGTCTGTTATTCTAAAAGTGTATTAGTTCTGGTTTAAGCACTTGGGCTTCTGGCAAGTTATTTTAGATTAAGAAGGTGTGATCTGCACTCTTGTGGGAGGAGAGGGTAGATTCTTCCCTTCTGAGCTTGGAGTTTCTGCTTAAAGGCTTATTGTGCCTGCTTATTTGAACTGTTTCTTTCTGAAACTGGTATGCCTTGTTTGCTGTAGCATAGACTAAATTCAGACCTGCTGAATATAGCTTTGTTTGTATAACTTCAGCACTAATCCAGACCATCTTTTTTGGAGAAGGTTCCCCTGCACCCTAGTGGCTGAAGTGTGCAGTTAGAACTTGTCTAATTGAAGACTGCTGGAACTGGGCTCACTTTTTAGCTTTTTATTGGTTAATTTGTTTAAATCAGTTTGGTCATTTGCTACTGTTATATTTAAAAAAAAAATACACTTTATGCATCGCCACCTAGCTAGGGTTAAACTATTCCTGGCGCCATAAAGTCTGCTCTTCAAATTTCTCCCTTAGAATTAGCCAGTTTTTTTAATTTTAGCACTCAAATCTGTTTCTTTGAGATCAACATTTGTTCAGAAAATGTTGCAAGCACTAAACAAGCTACAAATTACTACAGCACTCAACTGTCCTCACTTGTTTAGAGGAAAACCGTTTTTACTACTTAATAAATAAGCACCTATCCAGGCATGTCTAAGGGTCAGCTCCCAGTGTTTTCTCCTGTCTACATAATGAAACTGGGCATCTTGGGGCAATGCAGAAATTGCCTCATGTACACAGACAACCCTCTCCTCCTACCAACCAACACTACAACCTGTGAGAGATGCACTTATATAGCCAAACTGGAAGCAAAGCTCTCTTCACCTAAGACTGGACTAGACAGTCAAGAGGAGAAGGTAAACACTTGCACCACACCACACTCATCACATAGTCCTTCAAACCCTACACCACCAAAACACACACATAGCAACACAAGACACACACCTACATTTGCAGAGGCTCTCAATAAAAATCTGCTCAAGCAACATAGATCTCCAAAGCAGAAACGCATGCAACCTCAACCCCCCCAACACAACCCAAATGACACATAGCCCACAAACTCAGTGTGCCACTCAAACACAATCCATAAGGCATAACAATGTACCCAACACTCTAGTCATGTGTGACTCTATAGTCAGGCACACTGATGTTCAACTCACCAGGCCAAATAAGGAGAAAGTTACTGTCAGCTGCCTGTTGGGTGCCAGGATCTGCCACATAATACATGCACTCAGGTCACTCCAAAACACGTACAAATATGACTCTGTCATTGTCCATGTTGCTATGAATTACCTGAGATGTACCTCCATGGACTACATGAAAAGAGACATAGAGGAGCTCTCCGATCTTGTAGTCCAGGCAGGTATGACCTAGCCCTGAGTAGCATCCTGCCATCACCCAGAATGATACTGCAGTACAAGGACAAAATGATTGACTTCAACAATTGTCTGGTGTCATTCTAAGTGGATCCAGTATCTGTCTGCCTGGGATGACATGATCGACAGACCACCATGCTTTGCCAGAGATGGCCTGCACCTGTCACCCTTGGGATTCCGGATACTGGCTAAGGCTCTTGCCACCCCTATAGTGCCTTTTTTAGGCAAGGTTCAAATGACAAATTCACCACTATAACAGGTACAAGCAAGCAAAATCTGAGGGAAATGCTACTCAGTGCTAGAAGTCTAAACCTCAAAATGCATCCACTTGAGGCACTCCTTAAAATGGAAAATATTGACATCTGTGCAGTGACAGAGACCTGGTTCAAGGCTCCAGAAAGCACCCCTGCATTACTAGCCTATACTTCATACCACACCTTTTGGCCACCTAACCTGGATTGAAACACTAAAGGCGGAGGAGTGTCCATGTTCATTAAGGATATCCACACCTCCAGGCTTGTTGCTCAGCATAATGCATCCGAGATTATACAAGTACAACTAACTCTGGGCAAGACCGCAATCCAAATTGTAACTTGCTACAGATACCCTTTAGCGTTTTAACATAACACTTAAATAGGGAATGTTTATGATTATTTACCAGTTAATATCTACACGCAGGTTTAGAGTTTACTGTTTGTGATTTCTATGCAATTTACAGCTCTACATTGAAGTAAGAAATGGTTTTATTTACGTAGTTAGTTATCACATTGCATCCTGTAATGAGAATACATATTTATGAGATGTAATTTTATTGGATAATTTGAAATTGTGCCAGCATATATAAATGTTATGTGATTATTGTCTTGTTGTCTGATGAAGTCTGTCATGAAGATGAAAAACGCGGTGTTTCGTTAAGCGTTTTACGTTGTTTTTGGCTCAATCAATTTGTTGGTTTTATCCGTTTGCTGTCCGGTGCTTTGTTGCTCCTTACACAGTGCTATTTACTGGTTACTTGTTTGGTTTTGCACTGTTCCTCATTTCCTGGTTGCTACAGATCCCCCTCTATGTCCCAGAATTCCCACTCCTCATTTCTTATACACTGGAAAATATTAGGGTACAACCCAACACCTTAATAATGGGCGATTTCAACTACCCCACCATTAACTGGGAAAACTACTCATGTACCAACTCTTTTGCTCAACGTTTTCTGGAATTCATAAATTCCAATGCCTTGGATCAACTTATCCACACCCCCACCAGGAAGAGCAATATCCCATACCTGGTTATTACCAACATAGGCAACCGGTGTTCCACACTAGAGGTCAATTCCTCGTTGGTCAGATCTGACCACAAGCTAATCAGCCTAGGCATCCATATCCCACCCCCCATTAGGGAAACCACCATAAACATTTCTCCTAAGCCAACTTCACACTTCTTAAGACAGAAGTGGCAAACTTCACAACACCCATGCAGATGGACAATAGAGGTATGACTGCTGAATCTTACACAAATGCACTTTATAAGCACTTACACGAGTGTATGGATTGTGCTATCCCTAGCAGAACCAAGATGCTATCCTCCAAAAAAAGGAAGCCAATCTGGTGGTCCTCTGCCATAAACAAACTCTACAACAGAAGAAAGAAACTGTTGCAAAAAAGAGTAAAATCCCATGACTGGAAGAACTCCCTAGTCAGCCTCAGTAAGAAGCTGAGATCCCTCATAAAATCCTCCAAAGCTAGTTATGAAAACAAAATCACGATTGATTCTAAAGGCAACCACAAAGCATTCTATAGCTATGTCAAGAATCTCAATGGCAAAACTCAGATCTGCTCTGAGTTACAGCACAATAGCACTAAATATACAGAACCAACTGATATTGCCAACATCCTGGCAGATAGGTTCAATGCTAAATTTACCCACCCCTCACCCCCTAAAGGGCCCATCTCTATACCGGAAGAATGCAAAGTTCCTGTAATCACGGCTGCACAGGTAAAAACCACACTCTCCAAAGCCAAGAACACAGCATTCATGGGACCTGACAACATCCCAGGCTGCATTCTACATGAACTACAGAATGAACTGGCACCTCATCTAAGCACCATGTTCAATCATAGCCTCACCTCAGGCTGTGTGCCCACTGAATGGCACACAACAATGGTTATCCAACTCCACAAAGGGGGATCCACCACAGACCCCAAGAACTACCACCGTATTAACCTAACGAGCCTAGTCTGCAAGGCCATGGAACATATCATCATGGAACATATAAACAAAGACAGTGGTAATCTCCAAACTCTGGACCCCACCCAGTTCGGTTTGTAAAAGGCAGATCATGTCTCCTAAACCTGATTGACTTCTTTGAAGCAGTCACCAAAGCCATAGATGAGGGTAAGGTGGTTCACAAAGCCTATCTAGATCTTGCTTTTGACACCATCCTCCACTCTGGAATTATAGATAAACTCACTAAACTAGGTATAAATCTCTGTATCATAAGATGGGTTGCCAAATGGCTCACTGACAAACCCATAATGTGAAAGTAGCAGTCTCTAAATCTGACTTCAGACCAGTGACAAGTGGAGTACCACAGGGTTCAGTCCTGGGTCCTGTCCTGTTTGGTATCTACTTTTCTAAGGTACAGGCTAACACAGAAGATCTTTGGCTAATGAAGGTCGCAGATGACTGCAACCTAGGAGCCATAATTGAAACTCCTAATAATGTGGACATCCTACAAAATGGACTCCCTGAGACAGATGCCTGGTGTCAAAGCCATAGCCTCAAGTTCAATGTCAAAAAGTGCATTGTCATCCCCTTTGATAAAAACTCTGTACCCATGAGCTACGACATAGGTGGTAGTCTACTTAACACTGAAAGTGTGATAAGAGACCTTGGGACACAGATGGACAGTAGTCTCTCCTTTGATAATCACATCACCACATTAGTCAAGAAATCCTTCTATGTGGCACACCTCATCACAAAAGGTTTCTCATCCAGGAAAAAAGAGGTCATTGTTACCCTCTACTTGTCACTCACTAGACCCATTATAGAGTACAACTCCCCTTTTGGTATGTACCTCACAAGACATCTACAACAACTGGAAAGGCCACAGAAATACCTCACAAAGAGGATTACTGGCCTCAGACAGATGCCCTACGCAGACCATCTCAAAAAAACTCCAGCTTTACTCCATCGCATATCACCTACTCAGAGGTGATCTCTGCCTAACATACAAAGCTATTTGAAACCCAGAGCTGTTGGAGATGCTCCACTTAAAGAAATCCCAATCTCTCCAAGCTACACACTCTAGGGACCTAAACCTAAACCTTGTCACTACAATAAACAGAACATGCTGGAGGGATAGATTCCTGTCCCAGAGACTTCCCATATTTTGGAACAAACTGCCTATCTATATCAAACAAAGCTCCTCATTAGCACTCTTCAAGAAGAATCTTTATGATTGGATGGGAAATAGGAAATTCACCCTGGGGATCACCTCTGTGGCTCTGCTTGACAGAGGTACAGGAAAATAATTTTCTTGGGTGGCAAAAGCCAGGGTACCTTTTTGGCTAGGCTTGTTTAGGCCCTAGGGTCAATAGCCTAGTACCTACATATGAAACTATGAACCTATGTTCAGTGATAATACCAATACTATAGACTGTGTAACTGTGACGATAAAGACAACCCAAGAACATATAACAATTGTTGGAGTGTATAGACTGCCAAAGTCAAATGCAGATGACCTAAAGGAATTCATACATTTCTTGCATGAAACTTAAATTTACTAGAAACAGACTGGAACAATATTGATTCAACAACATTAGTAAGGAAATTACTCACAGTGTATATTTAGGAATAACAATTGCTTCAGATTGTAAAAAAAAAAAAAAAAAAAAAAAAAAAAAAAAAAAAACTACCAGGGGGTGGAACATACTAGACATTGTTTGTGTTCCCAAAGAAATTACTATAACTTCGAGTCAAGTTTGACCACCATTGATGTGTAGTGATCATGGGGTTATAAAGGTTAATTTGTTGCTTGATCATTCTGCCAAACTGAAATCTAAGCCAATGCACAGAAGGTAAATTACAGATTTTATGGAAGCAAAACAGTCACTGTGTAAAACTAACTGGAGTGGGGTGCTCAGAGAAAAAAACTGCAGATGGAATGTGGAAAGTTTTGAAAGAGAAATTGTTTGGGTGCAAAAAATCAAAAAAATGTTTAACATCAGGATCTAGGCATACAATATCAGGGGGATATATTTCCATAAGAACAAGATATCTGATTAAGGTGAGAGACAAAAAAATATAAGAAATGGAAGAGATATCAAACTACAACTTTGAAAACTGAAATAAACAAGCTGGGCAAACAGATTAAGCATAATGTGAGACAAGATCAAGAAAAATGTGAAGAAAATTTATATAAAGATGTTGAGCATAATAGGAAACCTTTTGTAGATACATATGATGTGGAAGAAGTAAAGATGAAGAAATTGATAAACTGTTTGCAGATTCTAAAATGTATTCTCAGACCCAACAGATTATACATATATTTACAAAATCTTATGCAAAACAATTTGGCTACACAAAAGGAGTGATAAGTCGTCTGAGTGACATCCATTTAACTTCAGATAATGGAATCAAATTAGATTATATTGAAAAAGAACTGCACAAACTGGATCCAAACAAAGCACAGGGAGGAGACGGAAGTAGCAACAATGACCTGAGATCACTTCATCAAGAACTTACAGTACCATTATATCTATTATTCATTAGGTCATATAAATATGGGGAGATTCCTAAAGATTGGAGACATGTGCTTATTAAGCCTGTCTTTAAGGGAAAGGGGAGTAGGACAAACCCAGAGTCATGTAGACCATTACATCTACTTTCATGTTGTGGAAAAATAATGGAGAAAGTAATATTGGATAAGTTATTGTCAGAACTGAATAGGATGGGCTTGAATCCATATATCAGCATGCTTATGTTGAAAACAGATCTATTACTACCTGCAACATGATGTTCTGTAACAATATAATAATAGCTATGAATGAAAACTTGTGCTGTGATGTAATTTATATAGATTTAACTTCAGCATTTGGCAGTGTCATACACAAAACATTGATCTATAAATTAGTACAACTAGGTATTGATGTACTCTTGATAAGATGGATAGCTGCATGGTTTACAAATAGGACATGGCAAGTATCATACAGCAACTGGACAGGTGAAATCCTTGGTTACAGTCAGGGTGTCCCACAGGGCTCTGTCCTAGGCCATTACTTGTTTAGACTGTATTTTTCAGACCTAACTTTTTCATCTGAGGTGTCCTACAGTCTATATGCAGATGACCTGAAATTGGGTAAACTGATTGCATGTGTTACAGATAAGGCATGTCTGCAAAATAAGTTGACTAAATTGACCATTTCGACACAGAAGAATAATATGCTGATAAATGCATCAAAAACTAAGCATATGAGGTTTGGGAGACATAAATTGAAAGGTGAATATTTAATACAGCATGCAGTGATTGAAACTGTAGACTCATTTAAGTACCTGGGTATATAGGTAGATAAAGCTATGAGTTTTTCTAATCATGTCAACCAATTGGTTAATGATAGTTATAAAACTATAGGTTGTATAAAAAGATTTATAAAGTCTAGGAAATCAAAAACAATGAAGTCATTGTTTGTTAGTTACATTAGAACCAAACTTGAGTGTGGAATAACAATATGAAAACCCTATAAGAAAATCAGCATGAATAAACTGGAAAGAATACAGCAGAAATATATCAATGGCATCCATGGATGTGAAAATTTAAGTTCTTATGAAAGTCTAAACTATCTGAACTTGTACAGTGTTTCTTACAGATACCTAAGAGGAGATCCTAGTCGGGTATATAGGGTATTTAGAGACAGCTGCCTCTGAGAATGTTTGGGGTTAACAAAAAGTACTAGAGAATCATCAGACAACCTATGTAGAAGGTTCTATAGGAATGAGAAGTGTGCTAATTGGTTCTCTGACAGAATAGCTGATGCATGGACCAGACTACCTAATTACATTAAAGCAACTACTACTTTAGATATTTTTAAGAACAGCCTGGACACATTATGGGAACACGTATTTTTGGTATATTGGCAAGCTAGAAGGGCATTAATGCCCATGCTTGAAATATTTGCATGTATGTATGTACCTATCTAGTTACACAGATTAAAGAGGGCAGTATTATTCATAAGCACCACATAAGAGAAGAGACAGTGCATTTTTGACAGTATGACCTCATCATTGTGTTGCAGAAAGGATATTTCTGTTAATACTGGGATAAGGGAGCTGTGTGCAAAGTTAAATTCATTTGCCTCAAGGAAAGTAAACACACTACCAAGCATTATACACATGCAAGTTTTCCACAGTGAGAATTGAACCTCAAACCTATGTTACACAACCTAGAAAGCACAGTATCATTTGACAGCACCACATAAGAAGTCTGAGTCTTAAGAGGAGAGAATGCACTTTTGACAGGATGACCTCATCATTGTGTTGCAGAGAGGTTAAAGTTAAGGGTATTCTTCTCAGAGGAAGTGGACACAGCACCATGTGTTACTTACTTGTCACTATACCCCCCCAAACACACACACACACACGTTTCCCACATTGAACCTTCTACCTATCTAGTTACACAATCTAGAGAGCACACTATTATTTGTAAGTACTACAGGAGAAGTCTGAATTTAATTATGTAAAAAACACAGTTGTAATTGGTAAAAATGCACACATGTTTTTGGAAGAATGCATATGTGGTCAAAGGACAACGTAACATGATTGTCCAGTGTAATGATATACTTCTCTGCTAACATTTATTTACTGTCCTTCATGCACATTGTTTTACTTTGAGGGATATGTACCTGTTTCAGTGTAGGGGATGTCAAAGAATGTCACAGTTGTAAAGCAGTGGATTATCAGTAAAACATTTTTGCCACATCAATCCGGGATATTACATACTTGTCTTATGCTTGCACAATGTACATTGACAAGACAGAAAGATACTTTCTACATAGGACAGTGCACTGTAGAATTACAGTTATGGATTATGTGTGAATAGGTTAACCAACAATGTAACACACTTGCAAGTGTAACCACTGGACAGCAGACATACATTAACTGCAGAATTAATTGAGTCAACGTCACTTTGAAATCAATATCACTTGTCAAAATTCAATACAGGCATGAAACCTTGTGTAACCTAAACAAAGAATTATTTGTTCTACTTTTTCTTTTGTACTCTCTGCCAGAAAAGCAGTGCTGCCAAGCTCAGTTACACTGCTGATGGCAAAATATTAGCCTACGCTTAATCATATCTTGACAAGTTGATCTTATAATGGGTATTAGCAGTACCCTGTGGTGTTCTTTGCTGACTTTCATGCACAGTGGCATATCTGATGGAATACAGAACATATATGTGTTAGTGTCATGTAATGGCTGCCGTGATTTGCACATTTCTCATGACTGTTGCAGTTAGTCAATCCATATACGTATGCTAGAGGGGTATTATGAAACACATGATGGACCAAACATGTTACTGCTTATGGAAACATGGTTATGGAAACAGCTGTGAGTAAAACACGTTTATTGGATGACAGAGAAGTCGTGAGGAGA
Source organism: Protopterus annectens (assembly GCF_019279795.1). Lineage (NCBI taxonomy): Eukaryota > Metazoa > Chordata > Ceratodontiformes > Protopteridae > Protopterus > Protopterus annectens. The sequence continues at coordinate 1,751,789,673 of NC_056737.1, read as the reverse complement.
AGTGGACAGTTTGTGACGAATACATAAAGCAGACATGCTAACACATTAGTGCATGTTTCTTTTCTGCACTTATTTGTTTTGTGTTACTATTTGTTTTTTAATAAACTGTTGAAGCAAACGGCTGAGACTTGTGGATTTTTGAATTGGACAGCCTCTATTGGATGACTACCTGAAATTCATCATTTACTATTTGCTTTATCAGCATAATTATTTATGCAAAATGTGCACAAGAGAGACTTCGCATTAGGGAGCGGGAGCAGGCACATTAGTATAGTAGCAGTATTGTGGTGTGTTGAGAAAAGGTGTTGCCGATATTTGTACACTCAGGAGTCATACAAAACATTCAAAACAGATTGGTATACATCTGGATTCAAACCTTGAAAGAATTTTGAAGAAAAATATTCAGACCAGTGTATTATCTAAACACACCACATGAGAACTCTTACTTGATTAATTTCCCATGTGACAACAAATTGCAGAAAAGGAAAATGTATTACTCTTCATTACCCTCTTGAAAACTGTATGCTGTACATTCACCTCTGTGGCTTGTCCAAAAGTAGATTAACCTGAGTAAACACAGCTGATAGCAGTGCAAATGGCAGCAGAGTAATGTGTCCAAAGACAAAAACTCACAAGATATTGCTCTGGTTGTAGCTGGTGCTCAGTGCCAGACATTGTCCAAATAAAAAAGAGAAAGATTAAAGACACAGAAGAGAGAAGATACTTAGAGGAAGAGGGAGGTAGGGACCGAGTAGCTTATGATAGAAATAGGAAAATGGTGATTCATAACAATATCTAGCATTTACATATAAAACAGTGTACTAAAGCAATCAGTAACACTTAACTAATGCCTGAATTAGAAACCTTGAACATAGTCTAAAATTGATTTATATATGGGAGTAATATTACCTCATGCCACAAAGGAAACACTCCCATTTAAAAAAAAATACAATTGAAGGACAGTGACAACATATTGAGCAGAAGAGATGGACAGAAAGAGAGAGAGACAGAGAGAGGGAAGGCAAGAATATATTTTGTGGGAAGTGTAGGACCATCTGTATGGTGTGTTAGTCATATTGCCTCATTATTAAGCTGTCATTCTCTGTTCAACAGAGTGCTTACTACAGTGAGAAATAAGGGGTGCAGCTAACATTAACAGTTAAACAGGATAAAGTTAGCTTGCTAGGTCTCCCTGTTGGGGCAGCAACATTTTTTCAAATGATGAATTGCTGCCCTATTCGAATTGTATGCTAACAAAATGTAAACAGAGAGAAATACAGACACTTGTAGTTAACTATATAATACAAATATGAAATGTCATTAAACAATAATTTGACCTACAGTTGTAACTGAACCCATGATAATATATAAAAACATCAGTCTATAAACAGAGTAATTACCTCAACACACCACATAGGAACTTCGAGTTCATCACATCCAGAAGCCTAAGAACTGTTACAGTAACTGTGTCACAGTACTGCCTTTAGTCTGGGTTTACTCTGTATTCCCACAGTGCAGTGGATTTTAGCAGATGCACGAAAGTAACCGATTACTGCAGCTGAAATTAAAATCTTCAGCTTTGCACTGGTGTGCTATGCCAACCTCCACTCAAATATTGAGGACACAAAGTGAAGGCTTTTCTATGGGTAATTTCTGGTCGTGTGTGTTGTGTGTCAGTCTACTTTTTAACAAAATTAAATGTGTGAAGAAGGAGTTGATAGGACAATGGTGAAAATGGAAGACATGGATAGAGTAGGACATGAGGAAAAGAATATAGGAATTTGCAGGAGGGTGATTGGAGAGCACCATAGCTATCCACATCTTCAAAACATAAATATAGACTTGCAGGAAGACTTTAATACCTCCGGAGAGTCATCCACACCAGGCATGGGTAACAACAACAGAAAAATGTTGTATAGCCAACTGGATCAAATTAAGTGTGTCAAAAGACACTCTGGTGAAGCAGAGATATTTATTGGGTGGAATATTTTTGAGGTGCAGTTTCCCATTTTCTGTATTTTCTTATAGAGAGAGGAATGCTGGGAAAGGGGCTTAGGAATGTCAAGGTCAAGTTGATAGGTTAGGTTAGGAAAAAGCAGCAGAGAAACAGGACATACAGGACAGATAGGGATGGTGATGGAAACAAAAGGTTGGAGGACACCATGATTTTGGATAGCTAGGGTACATCAGATGGACACTCACATCCAGCTTAATAACAGTGAGAATTTAGTCCTCATCCTCAGACCTGTCATCACTGTCTCCTGTGTCAGCTTCCTGTGTCAGTATTGTTTGTGGCATTATTTTTGTAATTAGATGAAGGACCTTTTCAACCCTGCCAATTTGGTCATTGAGGTTGTGCTCCATTATCCTCCACCAACCCTGTCAGCTCCTACCAGGTGACTAAATTACAAACTCCACACATATATCTATATATATATATATATATATATATATATATATATATATATATATATATATATATGGATCACCTTTAAAACCTTGAAATCGCGTTTGCCCGACACACTAATGACCGACACCAAAAGACCGACAACAAAAAACATGGCATACGCATAAAACACCAAAAACCATTACACCAACACACTACATGTAAACAACACAGTACACTACATAACATATGCACTATCCCTAACCCAAACCCTAACCCTAAGGTCCGACACTACCGCACACTTACCCTACCTGCACCCTAACCCTAACTCACTTACCCACCCCTAAACCCACAGTCCCTCACTATCGCACACACACCCTACCTGCACCCTAACCTAACTCACTTACCCACCCCTAAACCCACAGTCCTCACTATCACACACACACCCTACCTGCACCCTAACCCTAACTCACTTACCCACCCCTAAACCCACAGTCCCTCACTATCGCACTCACACCCTACCTGCACCCTAACCCTAACTCACTTAACCCACCCCTAACCCACAGTTCCTCACTATCGCACACTTACCTGTCTGCTCCCTAACACTAAATCCCTCACACGATCGCACACTTACCGAGTCCGTCGGGTTCTCACCTTGTCGGTCATCTGCGTTGTCGGTATTTTCGTCCTGTCAGATTCCGTGTCGGCCAAATGCATTGTCGGGCATCTAAAGGTGACCCATATATATATATATATATATATATATATATATGACAACATAATAAATAACTGCATTGCTTGATTGGATAATTAATGCCATATCATTGATAGATTATGGGTCAGTATACTTACACAACTGATTGGTGTTTGCCGTCCTAAATTCATCCTCCTATTGGCTTTGGAGGATGTGTCAATTGCACTGAAGACAGCCTTATGCTGAGACCCGGTATATTCCCACTGCAGCAGCCTACAGTTGTAGTGCTTCATGAAGAGTTCCACAAAAATTCTGGAATCCTCAACACCCCACCTTTGTGCTCTAAATATAGCACCGTTCTCTCCATTGACAGGCATGTCTGCAGAACTCAAGCTAGCAACATATGTCTGAATTGGGGCTCACTACTATACACGTATCACACTAATCATTTCCTCTGCCTACAAACTGCAGTACTACAATTTTGTGTATCCTTTCTCCACCTGTGACACCTCTGCCCTGCATCAACAGATTTCTGATCTGCTTTTTCCATCAGCTGGTTTCTGCTTTTGCTGGTTTCTGCTTTTGCTGCTTTCTACTTATCTACTTTATTTGCCTCCCTGTTGTTTATATCAAATGAGTTTTTCTTTCCAACAGAAACTGTTTATACCATAAATATATTCTACATCAGTGTGTATCTCTCTTGCCTCAACGTACTTGTGCCAGCACTCCATTTTTGTAGTTTCCCCCACCAATTTTTCTGTCCCATACCATGTGTGTGGAATTCCATTCCGCAGCCTTATTTCCTTTTGTGGCAGTATGTTCTCTCCCATGACATCTTATCTCACTCCTTCCCATGTCTTTGGTGTCTTATTTACTTTATTTTTATTTAGTTTTGTTAATCATGTAGATGAGCTGCTCCTTGGACCTTTTGTAAGCCATTATTTAGCCACAATGTCAATTAAAACAGTAAGTATGTTTTAAGACATTGTAGATGGGAAACCACAAATCTGTCCAATGGGTTCTACCTGTATCCCTCATTGACAGGGGTGACAGGTGCTGTCTTGATGTTTCTTTTTGGGAATGGCCCCAGGGCCATTAGCCTAATAACCTCCTATGATCCTAAGACTTATGCTTTTTGCAAACAAGCTTTCAATATAAAATATACACTATTATGAAAGAAATGACATGCAGCTTTGTGTCAGATTGTAATTATTACACATAGTTGAAAATGATTTCTTGTTTATAGAAATGTTAGCAGCCTATGATTACAGTTATACTATAATTTGCTTTCAACAGCAGGCCAGATACACTTGCCACCAGAAAAGTAATATTACTGAAAACAGTTATCCTCTGTCTCTTTTCTCTCTTTCATCTTACCTACCAGTTTAATTGCTTATTCTACTGCAGTTGTAAGTAAATATCACTTAACATTAAGCTAACCTATGTTTCTCCTAATTTCTTCACATTACTTCTGTCTTAAACCTATTTAGTTTGTATCTAAGGACTGTATATAATTTCTGTGCTTGTATGACTTTGTATATTGCTCTTACTGAATATCTTATTTACCAAATGTGAATGTTCTTTTGGTGTCTGCAAATGGTTTATCTTGACCAGTGTACTACCCAGAAAACAAGTAAAATAAATCTAATTAACTAAGTTAATGAAGTTGTGAGGAAAATTAAAAGATTAGTTATCATTTATAAAGTATACCTTCTGCAGCTCTACCCATGTTACCTTTCACTTTCATCATTAAACTCCATATCCCATTTTACTTTGTCAATATCTTCCTTACTAATCATGATTGCTTGGGGAAACTTTTTTCTTCATTTAGTGTGAAAATTTATACTTCCACACTACCTACTACAAGTCATTCGATTCCAAAATGTTTGAAACTCCATGCATCTATTACACCTTATGTTAAAGAATAAAAAGTGGGTGTTGTCTGAATCTGAGCTTTAAATCTTTCTTATAATGCCAAAAAGTGATATCAGATCTTCAGGAAAATTATGCTTATGCATTAAGAGTAACTGGGCACTTTGTTGAATGAGGCAAATGTAAACATACAAGACTATTTTATCATGACTTCTTAATTTCCAAGACTTTTTATTCTTTTGAATATGCTTTAGTCTGTTTCCTCTAATGATGAATACCCAAAGATATAAATATAATGTAAGCTTAAAATACCATCTAACTCTTAAGCTATGATGAGAAATTTGAGATGTAAAAATTAAACAAAACTACAGTTCAGTAATGACAGTCTCACCTAACATGCTCATTCCCATTCAAAATGTCTAAACCTTGAGAATATACAAAGACTGCATATGATGCTAGTGATTGTACTTCACACTTCAGCATGTTAAAGTACTCCTTCTGTTGGATATATCAGGGTATTATAATCAATGAATAAAACATATGTTTCAAAATGTTTGCGTAGATTATAAGTGACGTATAATGTTTGCAACTGGGAGTGTGTCATTATGGTTTGTGTTGTAAAATGCTTGCAACTAGGACTGTGTCGATGTGGTTTGTTTTCATTTATATAAATGTATGATTGCTTATGTCATAATTGATGGTTTAATAAAGATGTTTTTGTTTAAAAAAGAGGCAGGGATTTAATACCATAATTTATGTAATATTGCTTAGGTTATGTGATATATAGCAATATATGTGAAGTATAATATTTGTTAATGTTAATTTGTTAATACAGTTTGATTACTTTTGTATAAATGTTAATTTGCCTAGGTCACAATGTGATAATTCTATAAAGTTGTTTAAAAAAAAAACAATGCCATTAAGGGGTTTGTTGTTTGGGCCACATGTCTTCCTATGCCAACAACCTTTGTTTCAGTAGACACATGGTTGAAGAAAAGATGGCCAAGGAGGATGAAAATAAGGGGCAAAGCCTGCTCACATTATGCTCCTAAGGGTAGCAATGCACAGGGGGTTCAAATCTCAGGGCGGTGCCCCCTTCATTAGAAATCCGTGATGACTGAAGCAACAAAAGAAGACACTCATATGCAAGGCTGCAGATACAGACATGTCTCTGGGGAAGAGAGGTCATTCTGCAAATGTTATCCCATTGTATACTGTCTGGCAAAAACATTGCAAGGTACACAACCTGACATAAGGCAACAAAAACTTGATTATTGCATTAATAAATTGATAAATTAATAAATGAAAAAAATGAATGAATTAAGTAAGTAATTAAGTAATACATAAATATGTTTAAGAACTTTAAAAATATATATTTGGAATACATTTACAACCCTACGCATGGTGATGCTGTGGCACTATTCAGCAAATTATTTCTAAGCATTATAAAGAAAAAAAAAATCCCAACAACAACTAAAAGTAAAAAGGTCACCCCAGCACTATAGCTAACTAGCACAAAAAAACCTCATGAATCCTACAGACAAAGTCTGGAAAATATGACTAAAAGTAAAGCATTGACACCTCAAAAATAGTTGAATTACTTAATCAAATTTACCAAAGCAGTGGGCAGGAACCAGGTTTCAAGGTTCACATCACTCCAGTCCCAATCTGTGCCAAGTCTCCATGAACAGACTTCTAAATCCAGAAAAAAAACTATACAGCCATACTCCAAATACTACTAACCAATCCACAAACATTGCCTCTCAGTTTAATGTACACTTCTTTAATACAATTGCCTCCTTAAGAATAAATATTTTACTAATCCCTAAACTACAACCCAAATAAACAATCAAATATACTTTCTGTATCACTCCCACTCCTACTTCTGCTATCGAAGAGTACCCACATAAATTCAAACCTATTGTCATGGTCCCTGAGTAAGTGTCTGCAGAATACATCATGTTTGTTGCTGATGTCTTGTCTCTGTCTTGATAAATCACACAGGCAAAGAAAAGTATGTCCCATCACTCCAAAAAAAAAAAAAAAATCATCATACTGCTGCACAAAATGGGGTCTTCTACACATCTCACAAATTACAGACTCATATTCTTTTCTCTATCCATAATCCTGAAAAGATATTTACATTCACAACTCATTAATTTTGTTACAGAAAACACACCAAAAACTAGGCTCGCTATGTACAGTAACCCAATTCTCAATGATATCCCCAGAAAACTAAATAGCTATAGCTTACCTACTTCTCACACTCCTCTAAGCATCCCCAGTCTTTACAAAGCTAAACTTATCACTGTTAAATAAAAATTATCAATGCTAAAACAAAATAGCAAAATTTGCAACAAATCAGCAGTGTGGAACTCATTATTGCTTATTTAAATCAGTTTGCTGAAAAAGGCTTTTTACCCAATTGAACTTTCTCAGTAAACAAGTGCTAAATAAAAATAAAATATTAAATAAATAACAGCAACCAATTCTGATGGCAGCCTGGAGTACAGTACATTAGCGTCAGCATCTCAGAACTCCCACCCCAAAGTAGTAAAGGATGGGGATAGTGTATTCAAGAAGGTTTGACGAGTGAGTTCATGAGTATAAACAGGAAAGGATACCATAAACAGAACTAAGTGAAATACATTTAAGAAAATTAAGTACTCTTGAACACTTACTGAAGAAACAGAGAAAACATGCAGCAAATACATTTATCTGCTAATGTTGTGAAAGTGCTTTGCCTTATTTTGTAAAATCTTGTTTGTTCTGAATTTGCTAAGAGTCACTTAATTGAATGGAATTGTAGCAGTAATCATCACAATGGCACAAAGAAATCAGTTATTTACAGTCAAGCACTTTAATATCACTGAATTTGTTCTAGTGAGGCAGGAAGAGACACACAGTTGGCGCAGCTGAATGTGGTGAATATGTCTGCTAGTACAGTGGACAGCTGGGTGGCACCGTCTCTTACATGTCATGCTTGCTCAAGGTCACTCTGCCAGGGAGTTTGAGAGAGATGTAGACAGAACAATGCAGCTACCATGAGAACAGCTGCTTCAGTATAAAGAGAGTAACCCCTGGGTCAAAGTTCCACTAGTGACAATATATCATCCAGAACTTAAAAAAAAAAAAACTGTACCAAATCATAAGTAGCCTCCAACCAATGTTCAGTGAGAATGACAAGTTGAAAAGACATTTTTCAAACACTCCTACTGCTGTCTTTTAAACAACCACTCAGAAGCACACACAGACAAGAGCAGCACATAGTCCAGAATGTCACAAAATGCTGCGACCATCCATGATGTCCTGGTCCTACCACAGTTATACTTGACAGACCCTCTAAGCCCCTCCCTACCCTTACTTCAATTCCTCCTAAACATCCCTCCATCCCATTTAACCCTATCCTTCCCTTATTCTCTTAATTCCTGCTAATCTGTGTATCTAGCCCCAATTGAAGATGTCCCAGGACAAAATGGTCTTTTCCAAACCTTATTTCAAGGCACAAGTTTAGTTCACATGCACTTCCAAAAAAAGTGGTTTATCTAACCAAATGCAGGAAATTCCAGAGATAAGTTACATAGGAGAGACAGGTAATTTACCCAGAACTAGGATGAATGTCATCAAAACAAATTTACAAGTAAAAGGATGGAGAAACCAGTATCAACACACTCTTCCCAAACTGACTATTCAGTATCAAATATGGCAGTTATGTTTCTTAAAGGACATTTCCACACACTTTTGGAAAGAAGAAGAATGGAAGTAAAGTTAATTCAGTTGTTCAGTCTGACAGTCAGTACTATGAATCTAGATATTGGTTTTATTAGACACTATAATACCTAACTTTTCCTTTTGTTCAACTAACAGCAGATATGAATAAGATATACTGAAGAGCACCATTTTTTTTCTTCTGATAATGCATGATTTTCTGAATTTACTGAAGGTTGTGCGTCAGGGCTGGTAACCCAGCACGTAAAAATCAACTACCAATCATTAGCAGACCGAAGTTCCACTGTGGCTACCCCTAACCGGGAAAAGCCAAAAGACACAACAACAACTTTGAATTTGAACTGCTGACTATTTTAGAATATTAGAAGTAACAGTTAAGATTACTGAGGTCTGTATTTTAGCACCTGCGTTTTATTCACAAAAAGAGAATAGTTATTTTCACATAAGGCAGCATTCTAGTCAGAAAACAAGCAACTATAAACTTAAAAGTCAGTAAGGCCTTAATGTTTAGACAGATTTTACATTATAACAAAACTTTACCCAGTTCTGCTGTGCTTCAGAATTTATGTTACATAAAAATCACCATTTTCTTCTCTCTCTTACTGTCTCTCTCAGTTAGCTAAACCACAGTATGTGTACTGTATTAACTACATACAATATCCATACACTTTAACCCTATATGGTATTCTCTTGGTAGTCCCTGCCTTTCTCATCATTGTGAACTGCATGTTACTGCTAATTCATATTTTAATCAAAACCTCTATCTCACAAAGATTGCATGCTTAAACAAATTAATATCTTGCAAATTATAACTTTTTATTTTCTTTTTCTTGATTTAACTAATCTCCCTGCACAACTCTTGTTTTGAGATTTATTGTCTCATTAAATGTCAGAGCAGTCTTTTCAAGGGTTATACTCTCTGCTTAATGAACACTAACTCAAATGTAATATGCCAAAGTTTGATTTTATAGCACGTCAAAACTCTGTTCTATAGGTTCAGTCTCTCCCTCTCTCTGTCTGTCCATCACACACACACACACACACACACACACACACACACACACACACACACACACACACACACACACTTTCTGTCTCTAAGGTGTATCATGAGCTGCATGTTTTCCACCCTAGTATTTTTCAAGATTTCTTTTTTAGCCAATAGGAAATAAATGATGTACATCCCTTTCTATGCACAAGTGGATATTTAAGCAATTTATTTAATATCAGTAACTTAATAACTCCTGACGAAGAGCTCATACTAGCCTGAAAGCTCAAGTAATGGCAAAACCTAATTCATTCCAATAAAAGGTATTCTGCAATGATTGGCCATTAGCATTCAAAAACATGCATGTTGTAAATCCGAGCAAATATCAATGGAAAAGATCCAGGTGCCCAGACTTTTTTTTTTCCATTGGTATATACTGTACCTTTTACATTTTTTTAAACAAAAATAAATAAATAAAATTAGAAATCTGGAGTCCGTACATACGAGAGACAGGATGAAGAAAATACTAGGAAAATCAACTGATGTTATTCAAAACTAAATACACATACCTGATTTTCCTTGTAATTCCTCCATTATGTCTCTCTTCTACCCTAAACTCAAAAAAAAAAAAAAAAAAAACAGAGAAACGGAGACCTTCCTTTCTCTATTGCTTCCTTTCCAAAGCTCTGATGTACTGGGTAAGTGTGGGACACACACACACACACACACACACACACACACACACACACACACACACACACACACACACACACACGCGCACACACACACACACACACACACACACACACACACACACACACACACACACACACACACAAGCGCACACACACACACACACACACACACACACACACACACACACACACACACACACACACACACACACACTTAGCCAGGGAATTGTTATGGCTAGGCTTGTATAGGCCCTAGGGCCGATAGCCTAGTACCAATCTATGAACCTATGAACCTATGAATGCAAGTTCCTTAAGTATATGCAGTACATCAAAAAAGCAACAGGATATACAGCAGAAATGGAAGAACACCATGGAGCTGTTATATAAAGACATTATTTAAGAAAAGTAGGTAATTGTTTTCGTAATAATGTCATTATTATAATAGCAATAACTTTACTCCATGGTGTGGCATATTAAGATTTCTCCCCCACGGTTGGCTTTATTTAATCACTGGCTTCACCTTCATGATTAAACCACACCAATCTTAGGTAAATCTTAACATACCACGCTGACATCATCGGTTGTTGCCATATTACATCACCCAGGATTCAGCAAAGCTCTGCACGGCATTCAGGAATAGTGCAGGAGCTGCTGGAGGCAATATGGCCACCGAGATCCAGGAACAAGCTCCTGGGACGTGCATGAGTGCTCCTGCACTATTTTTGCATGGACACAGCCCCTGTATGCAATTACCTCATTTGCAGGTGAAACCATGCAAAATGAGGTGAAATGTGATCCAGGAAGCTGGCAGCCCGGCCATGCAGGACTAGTGTAATCTGCAGAAATGTACACGGTTAGTAACTACAACTACATTTCTGCAAACTACAAAATGGAGCCATGACAGCTCCAAATAAAGGTTCGTATATATAACATGTAAAGCATGCCAATGGACAAATATATGGCCATTGGCATGGAAAGAAAAACAGATTGAAAAATAAAAAAATGTACTTTTATTGTTTTTGCCGTTTCCAGCTGTTTAAGCATGCAGAACCACAGTGGTGCACAAATGGGGGATCGACCCTGAAAATAAAAAAAAAACTTGAAATAAGCATTTT
>NC_056737.1:1751766084-1751777694 GCF_019279795.1 Protopterus annectens | reverse complement strand
ACTTACTGCATCCTGCAGGCACATGGCATATGATGCATTTTATCTGCAGCCGCAGTTATGCTACCTCTGTACTTGGCTGTGCTATTTCGGTTCTTTGCTCTTTGCATTTCTACTACATCCCCTATTATCTCTGCTCTCATATGCCTCCCCTTTCCCGTTCTGCAGGAGTCTGCATGCAGACTTATCAGCTGCCGGCGTTTGCCCTTCCTGCATTGATTGGTGTTAATTGCTCGTTACGGATACATTTACACTGCTTCCGCATTTCCTCGTATTCTCCGCATTACCTTCCTATATCCCTGGTTGTTGCGGTGAGGCCGTCACATGACTGGTTTCGGGAACGTAGTCATCCTCGTGCACATGCATTTGTACGCCGCATTCTGTACTGTCAGCGCATCTATTTCCTAACACGCCAGTCCTGATGCTGTGATGTGCATTGTACAGCCCAGATTTGCTGTCCTCCAATATCCTTCCTCCTACAGTGGCACACCCTGTGTGGTTGACATGTATCTCGTGTAGGCCACTCCTCGGTGTCGCATCAGCTACGCGTTTGCTCCATCCTTACGCTGGCGCGTTTTGCGATTCACTATTATCTGCCTCATTTGCATGGAATTGACTACTAATACCTGGTTACGGCGGACACCGCCACCACTCCTTGACAACCATTGCGCTGGGGTTGCAGCTTTACATACATACTATGGTATGTGGTGGCTGTGCAGCTGATTTGTGTTCTAATGCTCTTTTCGGACATTATCATATTATTTCATTGCTTTACAACTTCTGTGCACACATCCCTTGGGTCTGCTGTTCTTTCTTCGTACGTGCCATTTATGTCATTTTTACATTTTGTGCATATTTTCTTTGGACATTCTCGGTGCCTTTCCACATTGGCATATTGCACCTATATGATACCTGACTTTGACAGCCTTCCGTTACTCCTCCGGTATGTTTGGGTAAATGTAAACCGTTTTTTTTTGGTTTACATTGCCGTGCCCTTACGCTACGCCTGCGCCACTTCGTGGATTGCTATTTGCCCTCATTTGCATGGTGCAATACCGCACACAGTGTGTTTTGCATACCTACGCCGGGGGCGGGGACGGTCCGGCGCACGCCGGTAGTGCACGTGGAATTCATTCATACCTGAATCGCTAAGCAGCCATATTTGGCGTTATAATGCCGACGCTATGCTGGCGCCTGGCGCAAGGTTCATGAATCCCGGGGCATATCTTGAGGCTTGCTGAGTATTCACATTATAGATTTCTGTGTAATTTTTTGAAATATTTCTAAAATGTGTTCATCTGTTTTAAATATTTTATCCTGGTACTGCAAGAGGATTATTCTAGAGGTCTCTCACTTATTTTCTATTAATCTTGCATGTGTTTTTGAAGGTACTTGCACTCCATCCAAATATTTAGCTATGAACTTTAAGTCTTGTAATGAGTAATTTTTCTGGTGTAATTTGAATAGTTCTTCTTGCATTTTATTTAATTGTTTTTTCAATTCAGGTCTTGTGTTATTTGTATTTTCTTTTCTAATTCCTTAAGTTCCCTGATTAGCTGATTTTCTTTTTGTTTCCCAATTTTTTTGGAAGTATGATGATTTTTGAATCAGGAATCCTCAAATTGTTGTTTTACATTCCACCTATTGTATATCTAGAGGAATATCAGTATTTTAAGGCTATTATCTAACTCTGTTAGGGTATCAGAAATATCCTTGACCACTTCAGATTCAGGAAGAATGTTTTTTGTTTAGGGACCAATTACATCTATGATATCTAGGCATCATCAGTGTGTCTGACCAAATTATATCTAACATAATTTTAGAATGATCCGACAGGTATCTAGGTTCCCTTGAGTATTTTAACTTCCCTCTTGCAAAATCTTCCGAGATTAAAAAAATCTAATCGAGCTCAAGAGTTATGGCATTTAGAATAATATGTGTAGTAGTTATCTTTCTTTAAGTCTTCTCTAAAGCAGATAGGGTCTATAAGAAATAAGTCTGAGATTAAGTCAGCTAAAGCTAGTGATTGTTGATAATTATGCTTGTTTAATTTACTCGAACGGTCGATGTAAGGATCTATCACTGCATTCCATTCCCCATCTATTATAAAATAATGATCCTGAAATTGACTTAATAGGTTGTGGATTTCAGAGATAAAACCTTGTTGTTTCAAGCATGGACCATATATGTTGAGTAAGAGAGTTGGATTTGATAAATTAGGGTTTGATACTTTCAAGTAACACAATCTACCATTTTTGTCAGATTTATGTTTGATTATGTGATCTCAAAGTGATACTTTGATTATGACAGCAACCCCTTTTGAATTTGAGCTGTCTCCAGAGGCAATGATAGTTTTAATCCATTTATTATTTGAATCTCCTTTCCAATCTTCTTCTATGTGTGTTTCCTGTATAAAAAATATATTAGCCCTAGACTGATATGTTAGGTGCAGCAATAATTTCTTCTTTTTTTTTTATCTTGCAGTCCCCTCACTTTCCATGAATTAATTGTCCACATTCAACTACCTTTGATGTGTCTTAGGCACTAAGATTTTTGCTGTTAAACCTATCATAGGGAGCTATATTTTATACTGATTATGGTATTGGAGAATATGAGTGTATTAGCATAATTAATTGAAAAGCCATTGTTGCTGTTCTGTTGTTGCAAGTATAACTGTATGTTGTTGCAATCCTATCAATCATTTCTTTTTTTGCTATGTGATATTTTGAGTATTTAAATTCCTCAGTCTTCTCACCGTTATTATATCTATAGTCATAGTTCAACTTAGCAGCTTCAAAACCTCCTAGAACTAAAACTGTGCCTACCTACATTACACCTGTATCTAGAAGAGCTTGATAGTATAAGGCTACTAGATAAAACAGTAATGAGCATTGGTTTACAAAAGCAAAAGTGTAGCCTTTAAGGTTTGTCAAAGCTGAGTATGTAAATATTTGTACATATCATAAACTAATGCAAATTCCTAAAACTATCCAAGAATAAGCCATTCATCAATCTGCACCACAGCACCACTCAACTCCTAATTTATTCTTGGTGCCAGGATAACATAGTTTAAACTATAAATCCTAGTATCTTGCTAAATTTTGCTTAGTGTTTACCTTCAATTCTGTTGATATCGACAATCTATTTATCGTGTCAAATTTAAACCAAAATCTATTACTACATGGCTGCTTTATGCCATACATAAATAAGATTGCAACTGTCTATGAAATTGTAAAGAAGTTTATATTTCTTTCAGCAGCTATATATTAGATCTCCCCAGTTTGAAACTGTCACCAAGTTTCAAAATTATACAAATTAATTTTTCTTTTCTTTTTAATTAAAATAAGTTATATAAATTTAAAACATATTTCCATTAAAAGAATTATTTGTATTTGCATAGCTGCAGGTAGATTTTGACTGTGATGATGCATTGGCATGTAGTTTACCCAAATTCTGAAAGCATACAGTCTTTTGTGTATATGTGCACTTGAATTAATGCCTGCTCTCATGTGGGCATGTGTGTGTGCACAGAAGACTGACTGATCTTCAGAAGGCTGTACTTTAAACCAAAATGAATGAGAGGGAATAATTTCTCAAACAACAGAAACCAAATAGTCTCATTCACCCCCGGTGCCAGAAATGTGTTACCCCCCCCCTCACAGTTCCTTCAGATATGTGCCTCATCTGTGGCCCCAACACATACAACAACCCCCCCCCCCAAAAAAAAATCATATTTCTTAATAAAGAGTTCTCTAGCTTGATTCAAAATGCAACATTAATAAAATTTCACAAGAACGTTTTGAAAATCACAGATGTCTAAACATCAACTAATTGCAATCTAATATTTCTTCTTTTTTATTTGATTCATCAAACCAAATATTTCAATATCTTCCTAATATAGCTTTTCTTTGTTCATATCTTTCCTGATGCCTCTTCAGAATGTAGTTGTAAAGGAAATAATCATACATGTACCACCATTTTACTTCATGTATATATCAGTAGTTCAACCAGTTACTATGCAATGTTTAGTTACTAATTAATCATAATATCTAGATTGCAATTTTAATAGTTAGAATTTTCCTCATCACCCACTATAAAAATCTGAAGTCCTTACACTCATCACACAAACTTCTTGTACACACCCCTAAACCTAATAACAGGGCTGGGGATTCTCTCTTCTCTAATACGTAAATCCTGGAATCTTCTCCCTAATGACTTCTCCTCACTCATCTCTTTATCCCTCTTCAAAAACAGACTTAAATGTTACCTCAAATCATACTGGCTATGCCCCTGTACCAAACCAGACTAGTCATCTATCTCTTCAAACTTGACTTTGCCTATCCAGTGCTTATTATCCACTGTTATATCTTCTTATTATATTTTTCTCATCTCACCCTTTTTAACTTATTTCTATCCTCTATATATACCTATTTTTAAGTAAATCCTTAGTAACATCATTACACAACTAACTTCCTTTTTCTACTATTGACTTTACCTGTATGATGTTTCTGTACCTGCAATTTGCACTGTTTATGACTCTTGTCCTCATTGTGCATCCTGTGCTAACCTCTATGCTGTACTGCACATGTTACCGTTGTTGATGATTTTTATTATGATATTTGCTATTTGTATTATAATATTTGATTTTTATTATAATATTTGCTTTTTGTTGTTTGTACTCGTATCTGTATTTGATCGTGTCTTGGAGCTTATCTCCCTGGGCCTCTACTGAAAATGGACATATATCCAGTTAGACTAGCCCAGTCAACAAATGTAAAATAAATAAAATAAAATAAAATTCCTACAACCAGAAAATGTGTAATCAGTATTGCTATGTTAAGACCTAATAGCCAGTTCTTCAACTTAATACCAAGGACTTGTATATTAGTATTTAATGTAGAAGATTATATAGTTCTGTTACTCAGTCTCTACTGATCTGCATACATCAGAAATGCATATTCCATGTATCATTATGACAACATACTTGAAATAATATTCAAGTCAAAAAATGCGATTTCTATAGTTTTACATATTTATATCAAAAACCTACAGTGTTAATAAGTGTAGATTGCAGCTGTATGATTTGTCTAACCGCATCTAGCATGCAGGGCGGCATGCGAGGCATTGCATTGTTAATAGAATACAGGGTCTCACCCCAGCACGAACAGTTAATTGCTTGCCCTTTGTTAGAACTTTAGTTGGGTACATCTCACCTCACTGAAATCTTTGCCATTGCTACTTCTACAAGCGGAAGTTAGGTAGATGGGAAGTACCTGATGAAATTGTGTATAGGAGTCACTTTAAGTGTCTCCCTCTGACAACCTTTAACTGAAATTCCGTTCCTCTCTAACTAGAATTAATGTGCAGGTATAAATCTCACTCTCTTTATAATGTATTAGTCATAGCATATCTTGCTGACATTTTTCAGGTCATAGACATGTAAACAATGAATCCAGTGACTAAAATCAGTCTGCTTGGCTTTTACCCAGCCTGTCGGGAGTTAGACTTCTGGGGCTTTACAGAAGCTTCTCAAAAAGGCTGATTTTGCTTCTTTGGGTGAGGCTGCCAGGTATTTAACATCATTATATTGGTAAATGAGGATATTTGGGTATCTCATCTGGAATTTAATCTTATGCTTGATTAGGACAGCGCAATAAGGTGCAAGGGTCTATCTGTTCTTTTTGATCTCAAGAGGTAAATCCTGCAATAATGTTAGTTTTGTACCATTACAAAGTACATATTTTTGCATTTAACTGCCATCAGGATTTTTTGTGTGTCTTGTAATTAAAAAGTTTTATGTAGATTTCTTTTGGTGAGTCTGATTCCTGCTTTCTACGAAGTGAGCGATAGACTTTCTCAATAATTATCTCATTGTTTCTGTCTTCTTTTGGGATTAACCTGTCAAATATTTGTATAATTACTACTGGTAACTGATTATGCTCATACTTTTTGGGTAAACCACTTACTAGAATGTTATTGTGTCAGCTCCTGGCTTCAAGATCCATTATTTTCTGCTCCATTTACATTATTGTTGTGGTTTTGGCACCGATTTCTTCTTTCAGTTTACTTATTTGGAATTCATTATTTTGTTTCTTGGCCTCAATAATATCCATACATTCTGCTATTTGGTTTATTGTTTTTCCAAAGCTGGTCAGAAAAACTTTGAAATGCAGTTTGAAGTGGAAGCAAAGCTTGTTTAAGATCATCCACATGAAAACTTGTTTCAGGATTCTGTTTACTCGTCTGCTTAGATGTTTTTTGCTGTTTATTTATTTTTTGCCTTTTAGAGGCCACATCTTTTTCAGGAGATGCTATGGCAGAGAGTTTGGTTTTGGTGGTCTGAGTTTCCTTTTTATCTATTTCTTTCTCCTTCGGCATCTTGTAGTTTGGAGAGTTTCAGTAGTTTCAGGCCTGGGATTACAAGTGGAGAGCTTTGCAGATAAACAGCTGGCAGATTAGAGTTTTCTTTAACTCAGATGTTTCTGTAGGTATAGTCCACCAATGCATCTAAAGTAGTGTAGTTTATCTTCAGTTACAAGTTTTTCCCTTTCTTATGCTAGGAATTTGGCTTTAGCTAGGATAACTTGTTTTATTACAAGGAGCTCTGTGGAGAGGGTGCTTACTGACTGTCCTCCATCTTGGAATGGCTAGTGATACTTTTTGTCTTGGTTGCTTTGTAGTTTTCTCTATTTCATGATTCCATAGTGCCGTTCTTGTTCTGCCCTTCCTTTCCCCTGCTTCTCAGCATTTTTTCAGGCACTTTATCCGCTACTAGTTTAGCTGCATAGTAGCATATTCTGTTTCTTTTTGTTATAGCACAAAACTCACTTTTAATAATGTCACTTACAACATTCATATGTGTTATCAGTCATTTAATAATTTAAGTCTTATTCACTTTCTGTAATCTCTTTCTGTCATCTATCTTAACATGTCTTTCCAGTTCTGTGAATTACGCAAGTCTTCCCTTCAATCACTATTATTGACTGACAGCTTCCTCTGGGCCCTCTGTTTCTTATTCTTTCCATTGCTGTGCTACTGTAGCTGAACTTTCAACCGAGTCTCTTGCAGAAAGTCCCAAATGTTGCTTTGTGGTATATCTTCTCGGTAGTGTCTCACTCTGTCTGTTGCACCACCTTCTGGAGATTCTTTGTCTTATGTTGTAAAATTGCCTGTATCGGAGTCACCATACAAAACATTTCTACTGAAACTGGCTTTGCAAGTGATGGGGGACTACATCCTGAAAACAAAACAGCTCAGAGTTTACTGCTATTATTAATAATAATAGTTAAAAAAACATACTCATATTCTGAGGCTAGGTCATGAGGCTAGTTTATGTAATTATGCAATGATAGTTATATATCGTGAAAATACATATGTATATAGTTTTGTCATATTTTCTAAACATAGTGAAAGTATCTTGGCTGTTGTAATACAGGTAGGATTGGCCTTTAACAGGGAGCACATGGAAAGCACAGAAAAGCAGAATATAATAGGAATCACCAATCAGTTTGTATAACACTTTATTTTCTGTTTCTTTCTCTTCTGCATCATTAAAGTTTTTGCTTCTCATTACAGTTCATTTTTCCATTTATATGATTTAATTTTTAATGTTTGTTATGTCTGGATGTCTCTGCCTTTATACATTTTCAAATACCTTTGGAACTGTGGTGGTCATATTGGTTAGTACTGCTTATTTGCTGCATAGATATTGCATCATATCAGATCTCTTTGCATCTCCCAAGTCCATTATTCTATTTATATGCACAGCAATAGCCTCTATTTTGTTCTTTTTCTTTTCGTATTTTCTTCTACCACTGTGTCCATCAAATCTTTTTCCAGATGGCTTAATGTTTCTTTATCTAAATATTGTTTTGCTCTAATCTGTTTTATTAAACATCTTAAATATCTATAGTTTGTAACAGTTTTTTTCTGGTACAAGTATTTTTTCTTTCCTCCAATACATTTTTTCCTCTTTCTATATATTTACTACATGGGGGTTCTGGTTTTGTTGCATAAGTTAAGCTGTACATAATCTCTTTTTTATCCATAACAGTCCACTTTGTTGTCTCTGCTCCTCTTGCTTGCCCTATTTCTTTTAATCTGTGTACTGCTACTTCTTTCTGTCATAGGTTGGGGGCCACTTGCAGCATTTTAGGAATGTTTCCAGGTTCTGACGTTTCCACACTGTATTTTTTATAATTTTGGCACCACTGCCTTTACTAGCAGTGGGCATCTTTTTATCCTAGGAACTGTGCATCCAGTCACATTTTTTTTATGTTTTTCCCATGGCATAGAAGATTATGATCAGATCTGTAATCATAACCAGCTTATCGTGCGTTTCAGAGGTGGATGTCAAGAAATTCAACTTGAGAATGAAGCTTGGCGTCCATGTTGAGAATACATAATATTTGGTATGTAGATAGTACAAAGATCAATGTCTACTACATGTGCTACCAGTTTCAGCTAAAAAAAGAAAGAAAAAGTGTAGGAGTGCAACGTGTTTACGGTTACCACCTGCCCCATTGGTACAGGACAGTACCCATTTCAGCAGTTGCATCCTGTAAAAAATAAATAAATAAAAACATGCCATGAGATGCTAAGACAAAAAAATTATTTCCAGATTTCATCTAACTGTTACATGAAGTTATTACTTTGTTGATAAAATACCTTGATATTATATGAACTACGCGAAACAGCTAGTAGTTTACAAGACAGAGCTTTTGTTTTGGCAGAGATTAATTGTAGTCCTTTACACTGGTTGTGGATATGGTTCATCCAGCAAAATCTATCATTTCCTTAAAAAATGTTCCACTTTGGGCATCTATGAAGATGAAAGCTATTAAAATTACTTTGCACTGTCAACAGACAGTAAGGAGAAATACACATTTCAGCTGTAGAACTAATGACAAGTTGTTACTACCTTACTTTCTATGTTGCCAGAGTGAAGTTCTAAAAGTTTTTAAAAGCTGTTTTGCCATCTGTTGCTGCTCTTTGCTGTCCAGCACTATCGTCTATCATTCCTTAGAAAAAACAATGATATTGGCAGCAATTAAGGGTGCTTAGAAAACTCTTAAGCACCACTAAGTGCTGTTAAGTTGGGGTCTCATTCTAGAGACATATTTAGCAAAGCTATATTTTTCACAGTTTTAGAGCATAATCATTACATGCTATGCACTACATACAGGATTGCAAATGGGTCTCTAATCATAACTGGCTTGTTAAGTGTTCAAGACATGAAAGCCAAGAAATTCATCTCAACAGCAATGCTCAAGAGTTGAATATGTTTATACACACACACACACACACACACACACACACACACACACACACACACACACACACACACACACACACACACACACACACACACACCACACACACACACACACACACACACATATATATTGTGACCACTGCCCCACTTTCCTCCTTCGTAGACAAGTAAACATACCCAAACCTATACTATATAAAGAGACCAGAAATGAGCACAAGGTAAATCCACAAATCCTTAACAGTATGCTACAACAAAGTAACTGGCACCCACTACAAACCCTACCATTAGACCAGGCAGTTGAATATTTCAATGATACTTTTAATGAAAGTGCTAAACATACTAGCCCCCATCAGGAAACATAGAACTAAGGTTAACTATGCCCCTTGGCTAAATAGGACAACAAAAGTTCTACTAAAAGCTAGAGATAATGCATGGAAGAACTGGAAAAAAAAACAGCACCAACCAAGATAAACAAATATATCAACAACTTAGAAACCAGGCCAAAAAACAAATAAAAATGGACAAACAAAACTACTTCCTAGGGATCCTAAACAAACATTTCAAAAACCCTAAAAAGTTCTGGCAGGCTTTAAATACCCTTCTAAAACCTGGCCAAAATACAACCCCAGCTCCCAACACCAACAGTGATAATGACAGCATAGCTTCCCAGTTTAACCATCACTTCACAGACTCTATTCTATCCTTATCTACCCAGCTATCCAACAATAAACCTATACTCACCCCAACTATAGATCATAATAATATACCCCCTTTTACCCTTTCACCCATACCTACCTCCACAGTAAAAAAATTACTCTCAAAACTAAAACCCACCACTCTCACAGCAGATGGCCTACCCACTACTTTTCTAAAATTAGCTGCAGAGTCCCTATCCTACCCCATCTCACTTCTTATAAACCGCTCCATACAGGAAGCCTACATCCTCCAACTATGGAAAGTGTCATATATAATACCCCTACACAAAGGAGGTAACTCCTATGAACTATCAAACTACCGCCCCATTGCTATCCTATCCCCCCTTTCCAAGCTCCTGGAGAGATGCATTCACACCCAGGTGATGCATTTCTTAACCTCACATAATCTCCTCTCCCTCACACAGCATGGATTCGACCCTAACCATAGTACAACTAGTGCTCTTCTCTCCTTTACTAACCAGGTTAACCAACTTAGAAACAACAACTTTGTATCAGCCATTTTCTTAGATCTATCCAAGGCATTTGACATGGTCTCACATAACCTACTTATAGACACTCTAACCACCAACTCCTTTGCCCCCTCTGCTACTTCCTGGTTCAAAAACTATCTCTCTGATAGAAAACAGTCAGTAAAATGGCAAGGCATACTATCACCACTACTACCAACTACTGTAGGCGTTCCACAAGGGTCAATACTAGGTCCTTTACTATTTACCATTTTCACCAACAAACTACATACCTCCACCCTGCATGCATCACTTATACAGTATGCAGATGACTCAACTCTAATCTGCTCAGCCCCAACCATAACCACACTTCAGAAACTTACCCAAGAATCCTTCTGCTCTGTAGAAAAATTGATTACTGATATCCACCTTATTCTAAACCCCAAAAAGACCAAACTACTTCTATTCACCCCCAACAAATACAAAACCACACCTTTTCCTTTCACCATCACCTCCAACAACGGCACATTAATCTCTCCCACCCCACATACCAAACTACTCGGTGTTGAAATAGATCAGGATCTTAACTTCAATGTCCACATCTCTCAAACCATTAAAAAGGTTCATAAAAAATTAGGAACTTTATACAAACACAAACAGTTCCTATCAGACCAAGCACAAATCACCCTAGCCCAAACCCACCTCTTGTGTACCCTACTATATGCATCACCAATCCTAATTCACATCAGGAAAACAGACCTTGACAAACTAGAATCATGCTACAATAAGATTGCAAAATTTGCCAATAACTCCACTTTTAGAAGTCATCACTGTCTTGCCTTAAAACACCTACAATGGTTAGAGCTCCCTCAGCTAATTAGCTACCACCAGCTAGTGCTCACCTTCAACATACTAAAGCATCCCCACAAAACGCCAGCCCTAAACCAACTACTAAACCAGTACTCAGCAAACCGTCCCCTACACTCATCAAACAAGACCCTGCTCTGCATATCCAAAGCCAACAACACTGCAGGGAAAGCCCTCTTCTCTCATACCATCGCTAAGGAATGGAATAAGCTCCCCCAAAATATATCCTCAGCAACATCTATTTCACTGTTCAAAAAATCACTCAAGCCACACCTCCTACAGTCATGGCTCTGTCCTTGCATTACATAAA
>NC_056737.1:1751606084-1751761084 GCF_019279795.1 Protopterus annectens | reverse complement strand
ACACATAGACCTACCCCAACTGCAAATCAAACACATAATAACACAGACATACTCAGAGGCTCTAATAAAAAACTTACCAAAACAACAGAGGCTCCCAAAGCAGACACCCAAAAATCCACCACCTCAAAACATAACACATGCAACACATACTTCAATAAATCGGTGTATCAAACAATCACAGCCCTTAAGGCCAAACACTATGCCTGATACACTAGTGATAGGTGACTCTATTGTCAGACACACTGACGTTCCACTTACCAGGCTGAACAAGGAGAGGGTAACGGTAAGCTGCCTATCGGGGGCTAGGATCCGCCATATAACACACGCACTCAGGTCACTCAAAAGCACGTACAAATATGACTTTGTCATTGTCCATGCCGGTGTGAATGACCTGAGATGTACCTCCCTGGACTACATGAAAAGAGACATAGAGGAGTGCTCTGATCATGTAGCCCAGGCTGGTATGACCCTGACCCTGAGCAACATCTTGCCCTCACCAAGAATGATGCCACAATACAAAGACAAGATGATCAGCTTTAATAATTGGCTCAATTACTGGTGTCATTCTAGGGGAATCCAATGTCTGTCTGCTTGGGATGACATGCTGGACAAGCCACGCTGCTTCGCAAGGGACGGCTTGCACCTGTCACCACTGGGTTTCCGGATATTGGCTAAGGCTCTTGCCACCCCATAGTGCCTTTTTTAGGCAAGGCTCAAAAGACGAACCCACCTCCTTAGAAAACAAAAATGGAAAAATATTAAGGGTAATGCTGCTCAATGCCAGAAGTCTAAATCTCAAGATGCAGGCTCTCGAAGCACTCCTCAGTATGGAGAACATCAATGTCTGTGCAGTAAATGAAACCTGGTTCAAGGCTCCTGAGAGCACCCCAGCACTACCAGGCTTTACCTCGTATCATGCTTTTTGGCCCCCAAACCCAGGCTGAACCACAAAGAGAGGGGGAGTGTCCATATTCATCAAGGATACCCACACTTCCAGGTTAGTGGCAACTCATGAAGCATCAGAGACCATCCAGGTGCAACTAACCGTAGGCAAAACTGCTATACAACTGGTTTCATGTTACAGACCACCCTCCCAATCTCAAGAACCTCATTCAGCCTTCCTAAAGACATTGGAAGATATGAGTGTCTTACCAAATACCATCATATTGGGAGACTTCAACTACCGTAACATAGACTGGGTGCACTATTCTAGCCCTAACACCCTAGCCCAAAGGTTCCTGGAATTCATAAACTCAAATGCAATGGAACAGCTAGTCACCTCTCCCACAAGGGGAGATAATTTACTAGACCTGATCATCACAAACATGGGGACAAAATGCTCCACACCGGAAGTATTCCCCTCACTAGTGAGATCTGACCACAAACTAATCACCCTGGATATACATATTCCACCTCCACCCCCAGCACAATAGACTACAGTGAAAAACTTCTCAAAAGCCGACTTTACACTTCTTAAGACTGAGATGGTATCATTTAAGCTTACTGGGCCAATGGAAACCACATCCCACAATGCTGAATCCTTCACAAATGCTTTCTACGGACATCTCCAAGAATGCATGGATCGTGCAATCCCAGATAAAACCAAGACCCTCTCCACCAAGGGAAAGCGTCCTGTCTGGTGGACCCCAGCCATAAACAAATTGTATAACAAAAGAAGGAAGCTACTGCAAGACAGAGCAAAATCCCATAAAGGGAAGG
This sequence comes from Protopterus annectens, assembly GCF_019279795.1. NCBI lineage: Eukaryota > Metazoa > Chordata > Ceratodontiformes > Protopteridae > Protopterus > Protopterus annectens. Next base: position 1,751,759,365 of record NC_056737.1, on the reverse strand, counting down.
CATCTCTGATCAGCATTAGTAGAAAGCTACGTTCTCTCATAAAAACATCCAAGGCAAACTTTGAGAGAAAAATCGCCAAGGACACTAAAGATAACCACAAGGTATTCTTCACTTATGTTAGAAACCTGGGCGGAAGCCCTCAGATATGCTCAGAGTTAGTACACAATGACAAAAAAAATCACCGAACCCACAGATATTGCCAACATTCTGGCAGATAGGTACAGTGCAAATTTCTCCCCTCCCTCACCCCCAAAAGAAGAAATACTTATCCCAGCTGAATGCAACCTCCCTGTCATCTCAGATGTCCAGGTGAGAGCCACCCTCAGCAAAGCAAAAAACACAGCATCAATGGGACCTGATGGTATCCCCGGTTGCGTGATACGTGAACTCCAAGAGGAGCTAAACCCGCATATAAAAATGCTATTTAACCTTAGCCTTACTACAGGATATGTACCTGAACACTGGCGTACAGCAACAGTGGTCCCACTCCACAAAGGAGGCTCCATTACATACCCTGGGAACTACCGCCCCATAAGCTTAACCAGCCTGGTCTGCAAAGCTATGGAAGGAATCATTATGGAGCTCATAAACAGTGACATTGGGGACCTACAGACACTTGACCTCACCCAGATCGGCTTTGTAAAGGGCAGATCCTGCCTTTTGAACCTGGTTGACTTTTTTGAAATAGTCACTAGAGCCATTGATGAGGACAAAGCAGTCCATACAGCCTACCTGGACTTGGCTAAAGCCTTTGACACAATACCCCACTCAGGCATCATAGACAAGCTCAACAGCTTAAATGTAAATCCATATGTCACAAGATGGGTTGCAAACTAGCTAAAGAACAAAACCCATAAAGTAAAAATTGCGGGAGCCATGTCAGACTCAAAGCCAGTCACAAGTGGTGTCCCACAGGGCTCTGTACTGGGACCCCTCTTGTTCGGCATTTACTTCTCAGATGTGAAAGCAAACGTGAGAGGGTTGTGGCTGACAAAGTTCGCAGATGACTGCAAGCTAGGCGCCATAGTCGATACACCGGCTGACACATACATCCTACAGAAAGGCCTCACCGAAACGGACAACTGGTGCCGGAATCATGGCATTAAACTGAATGCCAAGAAATGTATAGTCATCCACTTTGGGAAAAACAAAGTACCCACAAATTATCACATAGACAGTAACCCACTAAGTACAGAAAAAGTAATCAGAGACCTGGGGACCCAAGTCGATAGTGACCTCTCATTTGACACCCACGTTGCTAAAGTGGTTAGAAAGACTTTCTACCTTGCCCACCTTATCATGAAGGGGTTCACATCCAGATCAAAGGAGGTCATTGTACCCCTATACTCCTCCCTTATCAGGCCCATGAATGAGTACAATGCCCTATTTGGTATGTACCTCACCCGGCACTTACAACAGCTGGAAAGACCCCAGAAGTACCTCACCAAGAGGATCAAGGGTCTCCAACATATGTCATATGCTGCCAGGCTAAACAAACTCCAGCTCTATTCAGTAGCATACCACCTGCTCAGAGGTAATCTGTGCCTGATGTACAAGGCCATGTCCAACCAGGAATTGATGGACATGCTCCACCTCAAAAAATCCAAATCCATTAGAACCACGAGAGCTAAAGATTTAAACCTCAGCACAAATATGAATAGGACATGCTGGAGGGACAGATTCATAACTCAGAGGCTTCCCATGCTCTGGAACAGAATCCCAGTTCATGTTAGGCAGAGCCCCTCACTGACTCTCTTCAAGAGAAACCTTGACGAGTGGATGGGAGATCGTAGGTATACCCCGGGGGTCATCCCTGTGTCACTACTAGACAGAGGCACAGTAAAATAATTTTAATAAGTAAGGGGGTCTTCAATGTGATACTAATAGTCAAAGGCACAGTATTCTAAATCTATTCTGTACACTCTAGTACCACTACATGGGGTGGCGAAAGTCACATCACTAGGGCTAGGCTTATAAATGCCCCAGGGCAGATAGCCTAGTACTAAACTATGAAACTATGAAACTATTAGCATTTTCTTTTCTTTTAGGCATCTCTTCATGTCAGCTTAACTAATACCCAATCTAGATGTTTTATACTCATGCTGTTTAGTGACAGATAATCAAGAAGCTTTATTAGTGTTTACTCTTTTATTCATATGTAACCTGAGTTTGGGACTAGCTAGTGTACTTGTTTAAAATCATACTTTGAATGGAGTCTGGCATAAGCAAACCTGCATCCTACAATTAAGCGATTTAGCTTTAATAGTGTATTAAATGTTGCTATCTTGCTAATACTAATTTCAATTATGTTACTTTATTTTAGAACTTCAATAACAGCATGGATGATTTAGTATATGGATTACAAACTTCCCATATGACTCCACAATGGTAAACTGTTCAAGTGTAAAATGCTCAACAGTATTAGCTAAAAATTGTAATTGATTGTATCTTAGTGAGAAATGTCTGAGGTCTCTCCAGCTGCAGCAGGAAAATACAGGAACACCAAACCATGACCTACATGGACAGGCTAAAAGCCCTGTCACTTTTTAGTCTGTATCTTATAGGCTGCTAAGAGGTGACTTATGCCTGACCTATAGGGCAATCTTTAACCCTGCCCTAATGGAAATGCAGCACATCTGCAATTCAAATAGCTTAAGATTTACTTGCCTTATTAATATCAACCTAGTTTGTGACATTAACTGATCATGCTGGCGAGACAGCTATGTCTCCCAGAGACTGCTGATTCTCTGGAACAGACTTCCTATTCAAATAAAATGAAGTTCCTCACTGACCCTATTCAAACTCAACCTAGATAATTGGATGAGAGACCACAAATTTGTCCTTGGGGTAGCACCCATGTCCCTCATGGACAGGGGTAGCTGTTGTTGATCATAGACCCGCTCTGTTCATAAATTCATTCTGTGAACTACCCAAAAAAGAACAAATGGGGATACTTGGGATTAACATGGCTAGGCTTGTAAGGGCTCTAGGACCACTAGCCTAGTAACCTCCTATGAACTTATGAACCTATGAAACTATCAAGAATGAAGAAAACATAGCAGCTAACAATAACATCTACTCCAATACATTCCTTAAATGTACCCAAATTCTGACATTGTATGAATCAGAGAAATAATAAACTGTCCCTTAAATTCATTTTTTCAGTTCTGCTTTTTCTCCTTGTTAGTGCAGACTCGCTCCTTACACTAACACTGCAGACAATCCCCTGGATTCTGCAAGCCCTGCATGGTGTGCAGGACTAGTGCAGAAGCTCCAGCAGGCAATATGTCTGCCATGCAATCCAGGAATAACCTGCAGGGACGTGCACGAGTGTTCCTGCACTAGTCCTGCATGGACTCAACCCTGTATGCAAATTTCCCCATTTGCAGGAGAAATCCATGCAAATGAGGTGAATTTGTGATGCAGGAAGCAGGAAACCAGCCATGCAGGACTAGTGTAATCTGCAGAAATGTACTCCGCCAGTAACGGAGTGCATTTCTGCAAATTACAAAACAGAGCCATGACAGCTCCAAATAAAGGGTGGATATCATGTAGTAAGCATGCCAATGGCCAACTATAAGGCCATTGGCATGGAAAACATTTGCAAAAATAAAAAAAATCAGCTTTTATTTTTTTCAGCCAGTCTTGGCTGTTTAAGAGTAGGGCAGTGGTGCACAAAAGGGATCAGCTAGAAAATAAGAAAAAAAAAAAAAATAAAATAAGCATTCTAACCAAAATCACTATTTTGCCATTATACCCAATGGCAGGCAGAAAACAACATGACCAGTGAATAGCGGTTGCTAAGGGGGAAGGCTCAGTGTGGGACATGTAATTATGCAACAGCATGCAATCCTATGCAAATGAGTGGAATAATACTGAATCCCAGATTTCCCCTGCATGCTAGTCAGCACCCAACAGTGTAAGAGTAGAAATAGCTTGGTGCAAGCCTAGCAGTTAGCTGACATCATAAGGGGGTGTGTCAGGCATACTGTAAGTGGATTGGAGCCCTGTGGCTTGGGTTTGCTCCTAGCTTAGCAGAGCTAAGCAAGTGGGTGTGTCTGAGGCTGCCTAGCACTGTGTAAATTGCTTAAGTGGGTGTACGCGCCACACACTTGGTTTTAAAGGAAAAATAAAAAAAGTAAACCAGGAAATAGCAGTTCTGTGCACATTTGAGCACTGTGTTTGTGTGGATTGCCCCTGGGCTTAAACAGGAAGGCAATGGCAAGGGAAAATAGCAGTAGGAAGGTAATCCAGGAAAACTAGCATAGCTGACAGGTGAAATGTATCAGAATCAGCCAATTACATAGGCAGCAGACCAGCCCAGCCCAGAGCACTACTAAAAACTATGCAAACAGCTTTCCCTCTGTTTTTTCCCACATACTCCACACCACTGGTGTATACAAGTGGGGAAATTTTAACAAACAAAAACAACAGAATGATAGGGGCCTCAGCAGCTATCAGACATCAACATGTGGAAGAGGCTGAGGGTGGTGAGGATGAGAATGCTGTCAACCAACCTAGAGTGAGGAGACGGAGAAGGGTGCACAGACCCAGGGTACCCTACCAGGGGCTACATGAGCTGGTGATTGTGGAGCACTATAGGATGGACAGGGACCTCCTACAAGAAATTGTTGAGCTGTGCCGGGCATGCCTGACACACAGAACTAACAGAGGGGAACCCATCCCAGTGGATACCAAGGTATGTGTAGGCCTAGGAATACTAGGCACAGGTACCTCCCAAAGCCTAACTAGGGATATCATAGGGATCTCACAGGCATCAGCATCCAGAGTATTCCACCACTTCCTGGATGCCATGTTAACACATGCCGGTGAAGATGTATATTTCCTCAACACCCGTGAGGTGTTGGCCAGCAATATGCGTCTCTTCCACCAAATAGCAGAAAACCCTGAGGTGGTGGGTGCTATAGACTGTATGCACATACTTATCAAAGCACCACCCAGTGATAGGGGGAGGGTCTACATCAACCGCAAGAGCTTCCCCTCCATCAACTGCCTGGTCATGTGCGATGCCCTGGGCATTATAATGAATGTGTGTGCTGGCTGCCCTGGAAGCTATCACAATTCCCACACCTGGCATCTGATGCAGCTGTACCAAAGATTTGCCAATGGGGACATCCCTTATGGTCACCTAGTGGGGGATGCTGGTTATGCACTGGAGCCATGGCTGATGACACCCATCAAAAATGCACACACACCCGAACAAGAACGCCATAATGAGGCACACACACACAGACCAGAATCATAATAGAGCATGTGTTTGGGATGTTCAAGTCATGGTTCCGGTGCCTGGAGACATCCAGTGGACCCTTGCAGTACTCACCAGCTACGTGTGCCCAAATTGTTATCGTATGTGCCATGCTACACAATATGATCCTGCAGAAACAACTGCCGCTGGAACAGCATGGTGCAGGGCCACACGACCGCCCCACTAATGCCAAGGCTCGCACAGGCAGAGAGTGACTCAGAGGAACAACATGAACCTGCCCCAGTAGGCAGATGGAGGTGTGCCCAGTATGCCATGGCCTTGGCGAAAAGGCAACACATAGCACATACACTGACACAGTAGGGACCAAGGGAATGGCACCTCTCTCTGATTCGCACATACAGTAAAAGGGATGCCAAACATGACACTACCTGTGTTCAACCATGTATAGGGAGTGTACTTTGTGCATCCGACATAAGCAGCCCCGAGCACCATCCTCAATACTGGCAGACCCACTCCCCTTACCGATTTCTGATTGGAATAGTATGTGTAGTTACTTGTATCTATGGTATGGATGTGAGCATGCAAGGGAATTGGGTGGCTGAATAGGATGCCAGCAGTTAGTAGACACCTATAGTGGCAGCATGAGATCTGTAACAAATACGGGTGTCACCATAGTAGCCAGTACTACACATGATGACAAAACACACTGCAGGAAATGTGCTGGGCCACATGTGTGTCCATATGACACACACATGCCAGTCAGGGAGGTTCGCATACCCAACAACAGTCACAGCCAGTAGGACAGGTATAGAGAAACACAAACAAAGGCTATGCTAAGGCCACTGAATGATGCCTATGGGTAGTCTCCCCCCCATGCCTACACAGACAGACCATATCAGTTCAGGCAGCGGGATGTTAGTTCTGAAGGGTAGGAAGTCAGAAACTAATATATAGGTCAATCAAATGTAGGATCTGTAGTACACTAACATGCCTCTAGTCATCATGATAGGTTAGAAAACAGAATAAAATGGAGTAGCTGACAAACCAGTACAGTCATAGCAAATGTATACAAGTGTCAGGTGTGTATCCCCCAATCCTGTGTTGCAATGTAGAAACAGTCAGGTGTGCCCCACCCCAATCTAATGTAGACATGTAGTAACAGTCAGGTGTGTGTCCCCCATCCTGTGCAACAATGTAGAAGCAGTCAGGTGTGGACCCCTATAGCCTATGTAGACATGTAGTAACAGTAAAGTGCTCCTCCCAATCCCATGTAGAAATGTAGTAACAGTCAGGTGTGTTCCCCAATCCTATGTAGACATGTAGTAACAGTCAGCTGTGTCCGCCCCAATCCTGTGTAGCAATGTAGAATCAGTCAGGTGTGCCCCCTATAGCTTATGTAGACAGTAGTAACATTATGGTGTGCCCTCCAATCTTACATAGAAATGTAGTAACAGTCAGGTATGCCCCCAACCCTACTTAGACATGTAGTAACAGTCAGGTGTGCCCCCAATCCAATATAGAAATGTAGTAATGATCTGATGTGCCCCCCCAATCCGATGTACACATGTTGTGACAGTCAGGTGTGCCCCCCCCAATCTGCTGTAGAAATATAGTAACAGTCAGGTGTGCCCCGCAGTCCTGTGTAGCAATGTACAAACAGTCAGGTGTACCCCCCATATCCTATGCAGACATGTAGTAACAGTCAGGTGTGCCCCCTAATCCTATGCAGAAATGTAGTAACATGTATGTGTAGGTATAATGCCAGTGGAGCATGGATGCCCAGAGGTGGCCAAGGTAGCAGGATAGATTGTAGCATTTGTACAATATGCAGTTATGTGTGTGTCAGGTTGGTGTGTGTTTCATATTGTGTGAGAGTGGTCAGTATGTATGCATTTTGAGGTATGACTTGGTGGCCATTGCCCACTACTGCTGATGACAGGGCCAAGTCCTCACAACTGCAGTGCCAAAGACTATTCCCACTAGTATAACACATGCTAGCAGTAAGCCATTGTAAATGTATGGTGGTAATATGTGTCACCATCTGAAAGATTGACATGGCATGGCTGTTGGGCTAGATCTACAAGCAGTACACAGGGGAAAGTATCCCAGACATACAGTATATAACATGTAACTGTGAAATGGACACACCCTTGGAATTGTACATACAGGTATGCATCACATTATTTGGGCCTGTAGTAGGGAATACTGGTGTAGTCTGCCTGAACACTTGCAGATCACAAAGGAGGTAGAACTGATGTATTGAGAAACAACTGCTGTACCTGCACATGCCACCATAACTGGAATGCCCCATGTATAGCTGTGCATCAGATGCAAGTAGTGTCCATAGCACACACGCACCCAGCTCACCTAAACACCACCCACGGGTACCTTTCTGGTGGTATCCCTGTTGTTGGGAATGGGTACAATATGACCCCCACCTGTATATGGCAATAGTGACAGAATGCAGCATGCAGTGCAGGTGTCCCATGCAGGTGTGTCCCTAGCTGTAGGTAGCACCCTGCCAGCATCCACACCACCTGATCAGTATTGATAGAAAGTATTGGCATGAACGCCTAGCACACCTACCCTGTCACCCCAGGGGAATATTCTTTATGGTGGTTTGGGACTGTAGGAATGACAGAATGCAATGGCCTGCCACAGCTGGCCTGCATCACAACCAAATTGCCTACAGGCCTCTGCCAAAGGCCTGTATCTCACACATACTGCCAATGCATGTTATGTCATGGACACCCACATAACAACATAACACACTCCACATAATCTATATGCAAGGCCAAGTGGACAAACCACAGTAACATGTCCACCATGTCCCACTGCATGAACTGTGGACCAACACTGAAACACACCTGTGATGAGGTGATAACCTTTCGGAAAGTATCAGAGATTGTATGCATAATGTATGGCAGAGGATAGAATAATAGAGGGGGGTGGGAGCATGGGCAGCATGGAATGTGCAAGGTCCAACACACAGTCGTGTGCACACACTATCCCTGGCTGCAAACACATAAATGGGTGGCTACAAACCTGCCCATACATCACAATAGTGTAATGTCCTGATTCATGGCCTCTGCCTCTAGGTCACCTGTGTGAATCTGTATAGCTGTGAGGTATTGCCACAGCAAGTTAAAGCCATACTGTCATGTCGATGGAAGTACAAGTATGGGATCCTCTGACAGCACTGTACCAAGGTGCTGAACCGGATACGCAGACCCAGCTGTAAGTGTCTGCAGCTCCCCCTCCAGAATGGCATAAGTTACCATGAATATGTAGGTGTCTGCCCACAATACCGGACACAGCTACATTCACCCTTGTTCCCCAGAACATCACTGTGAGCAAGAATGTCACCTGACAGTACTTGAGGACATAAAACATCACAGTGTATAACAGTACGCATGTCTGAATATCTCTGCTAACACCAGTACCATGTAGCAGAAGCAGCACAGACACAATCATCTACAGTACACACTATCCCTTGCACAGTTTGTCCCCATATTGCCAAATGATCTATGGATACCCTACAGAAACAGTTTGCTACCTGTAGGTGTACAACGCAAAGGTCTGCACTGGAGTACAAATGACCTGGAATGGATCCACACATTCAATACAGAAGGGTATACTGGGCATGCTCACACACTTAAACAAATGAAGCCCATGTCTGCAAACAACAGTGGACCATACATATCTGACTGTTGCAGATGTTAGTGCATACACTCCTCAGTATGTAACAGTCATGCTTTGCACACACAGTGGATAGGAATACATATATATATATATATATATCCAAGGACAACACACTATAATAAGCCAAACGTAGACACACATAGATGTGTGGAAGAGAGTGACTGTGACAAAGAGCCATCCATCAAGAGGCCTGTCCCACCCAGCACACAGCCAAATGGCTACAACCACATAATTTGTAAATGTCACTCACTGCAGAAATTAGCCACTGGTATCCATCAGCATTACAGACTATGTGGTACAAGTGTTAGCTGTGCAACATGACTGTACAAGGCAGTAGTCATCTAGTAGCTGTATACATGCACCTGTGTAATATAACCCTGTGTGTACCTGCATGTGGTGTGTCAATCTCTAGATGAATGGGTTATGGTGCATGCACACACACTGCCCTCCCCATAGCCCTACTATGACAAGCCTGCTGAAGTCACCCACTTTAAAATACTCCTTTGGGAAGGGTGTAGTCCAGTAATCTCTGTGGCGCGTCCTAATACTGCATAATGCTGTAATAAACTAGTTAGGCAGGCGTTCTAATCCCAAACATGGCAAGTGTGTGTGTGTGTGTGTGTGTGTGTGTGTGTGTGTGTGTGTGTGTGTCTTTGCCTGTGTAGGGAGCAATGCTTTTTATGCTAGTCATGCTCATTACAATTCAAATGTCCTACTTTGGCAAGGCTGCTGATGTCATTCACTGTGAAATACACCTTTGAGAAAAATGTAGACTAGTAATCTCTGTGGAGCATCCTGTAACTGTGTATTGCTGTAGTGTGATATAATACTCTGGTAGGGGTTATATTCCCACACATGGCAAGTGTGGATGTGTGCGTGTGTGTGTGTGTGTGTGTGTGTGTGTGTGTGTGTGTGTGTGTGTGTGTGTGTGTGTTTCTATATTTGTGTAGGAGCAATGCTTTTTAGGCTAGTCACATTCACTACAGATCAGATGCCCTACTTTGGCAAGGCCACTGATGTCATTCACTGTGAAATACACCTTTGGGGACAGAACCAATTTCTATGTATATAGAGAGTAAACTGGGACCTATAGTAAGGAGTATTTCAAATATACTCAGATACAACAGTTTTACTACAATATTTAAATGAAAATATGATGTTGTTAAAAACAGGGAACTATTTAATGGTCACACTAGATGTACAAAGTCTATTCACTGTGATTCCCAATGAATATGGGATAGAAGCAATAAGAAATATACTTATGGTAAAAGGGGGAAAAAGTGATGAGATTATACTAATTTGCTCCCTATTAGACATAGTACTTTCTAATAATATATTCATCTTTGAAAAACAGCTCTATTTACAAAAATGGGGAGTGGCAATGGGAACATCGTGCGCAAACTCATATGCGAATTTAGCTGTATATTAGCGGGAAGAACAGTATTTGAAACAACACTACCTCAGTAATAATATTATAGTTTTTAAGCATTTTGTAGATGACATCCTTCTTTTTTGGGAAGGAGATGTAGACTCACTAAAGAATTTTATAGAATATTTAGAATCAACTACATCTTTTCTGAGATTTACAATGAACTGGTCTTATGACAAAATAGATTTTTTAGATATAACAATATATAGGGATACATGTGGTAAGGTCAATACTACTTTATATCGTAAGGACTGCTGGAGAAATAGTATATTACAACTCCAGAGCATGCACCCAGGTCATGTGTTTAAAAATATAACAAAAGGACAGATGGAGAGAATAAGAAGAATCTGCAGTACCCCTAAAGATGAACAAAGGGAAATGATAAAATTGGAACATTTATTGATAGAAAGGGGATATAAGGAAAAAGATATAAAGGAAGTGAGAGATAATTTAAGATGTAGAGGAAATATGGAAGATAAAAATCTCAATAGTAGACGAGGTAACTTAACAAGCACGAAGTGTAAGATGAGGTTCAATATGAATTATACTGCTGATAATGGAATAATAACAGATATTATAAGAAGGAATTGGCAAATCTTAACAGATGATGAAATTAAGAATGTTATAGGTGAAAAAACAAGTTTTTCTTATAAAAACAGTAAAAACCTAAAACGCTTGTTATGTGGAACAAAGGATAGAAAAGAAGAAATAGGAAGGCAAAGTAAACGTTATGGGACTTACCCATGTGGAAGATGCAAGATGTGTCAGGTGATAAGTAAAGAACAGATTTTTCAACATCCTTGCATTAACTATGTTTTGAGCCAAGATTTATTGCTACGTGCGATAGTACAAATATAATATATCTTGCATGTTGCAATGATTGACACAGTTTTTATATAGGTAAAACCCTAAAACGCTTGAGAGATAGGATTTATCAACACAGGTATGATATTCGAAATAGGAATATACAGAATGCATTAGCGAAACATATTATGGAGTATGAAGGACATAGTTTTAATTTTAGAGTATTACAGAAGGTTGAAAGAAGTTTGAGGGAAGGGGATAATAATAATTATTTATTGAGAATTGAACTAAGTTGGATTTTTAAGCTCAGGGCACATGACACCAGGATTGAATAGTAACGTTAACATTAAGCCTGTTTTGGATGCACGTTCTTTGAAATAAGCTAGCTTTACTAGTTTCCCTTTAAGGGTTGATTTTAATTGACTAATTAATTGCTTTCAGTCATGTGAATGTGTATAAAATGCTGGTTTTATTTCATTTTTATAAGGATCTGAAGAAGCGTACTCTAGTTACGTGAAAGTGCTTGCCCACAAATAAATTATTCTGGTTTTACAGCCGTGGTGTTCCTACAGCATTTTATGTTCACTGAAATACACCTTTGGGAAAGGTGTAGTCCAGTAATCTCCGAGGTGCATCCTATAACTGCGTAATTCTGTAGTGTGATACCCTAGTTAGGTAGGTGTTCTAATCTCAGACATGGCAACTGGTGTGTTTGTGTGTGTGTGTGTGTGTGTGTGTGTGTGTGTGTGTATGTGTGTGTATGTGTGTGCATGTGTGTCTCTGTCTTTGTAGGGATCAATGCTTTTTAGGCTAGTCACACTCACTACAGGTCAAATGCCCTACTTTGGCAAGGCTGCTGATGTCATTCACTGTGAAATCCACCTTTGGGAAAGATGTAGCCTAGTAATCTCTGTGGTGCATCCTAAGACTGCGTAATGCTGTAGTGTGATAAATTAGCTAGGTAGGAGATCTAATCCTAGACATGGTAACTGTGTGTGTGTCACTGTATGTATAGGGAGCAATGATTTTAGGCTAGTCACACTCATTACAATTCAAATGGCCTACTTTGGCAAGGCTGCTGATGTCATTCACTGTGAAATACACCTTTGGGAAAGATGTAGCCTGGTAATCTCTGTGATGCATCCTAATACTGTGTAATGCTGTAGTGTTATAAACTAGCTAGATAGGAGATCTAATCCTAGACATGGTAACTGTGTGTGTGTGTCACTGTATGTATAGGGAGCAATGCTTTTAGGCTAGTCACGCTCATTACAATTCAAATGTCCTACTTTGGCAAGGCTGCTGATGTCATTCACTATGAAATACACCTTTAGGAAAGGTGTAGCCCAGTAATCTCTGTGGTGCGTCTAATAACTGAGTAATGCTGTATTGTGATACTCTAGTTAGGTAGATGTTCAAATCACAGACTTGGAAACTGGTGTGTGTGTGTCTCTGTCCGTGTAGGGAGCAATGCTTTTTAGGCTAGTCACACACACTACAGATCAAATGCCCTACTTTGGCAAGGCTGCTGATGTCATTCACTGTGAAATATACCTTTGGAAAAGGTGCAGCCTGGTAATCTCTGTGGCACGTCCTAATACTGCCTAATGCTGTATTATGATAAACTAATTAGTAGGAGTTCTAATCCCAGACATGGCAACTGTGTGTGTGTCTCTATCTGTGTAGAGAGCAATACTTTTTAAGCTAGTCATGTTCACTGCATTTCAAATGTCCTACTTTGGCAAGGCTGCTGATGTCATTCACTTTGAAATACACCTTTGGGAAAAGTGTAACTCAGTAATCTCTATGATGCATCCTATAACTATGTAATACTGTAGTGTGGTAACCTAGTTAGGTAGGAGTTCTAATCCCAGACAGGGCAACTGTTTGTGTGTATGTGTCTCTGTGTAGGGAGCAATGCCTTTTAGGCTAGTCATGCTCATTACAATTCAAATGCTCTACTTTGGCAAAGCTGCTGATGTCATTCACTGTGAAATACACCTTTGGGAAAGGTGTAGCCCAGTAATCTCCGTGGCGCGTCCTCTAACTGTGTGATGCTGTAGTGTGATAATCTAGTTAGATAGAAGTTCTAATCCCAGAAATGGTAACTGTGGGTTTGTGTGTGTGTGTGTCTCTGCCTGTGTAGGGAGCAATGCTTTTTAGGCTATTCACACTCACTACAATTCAGATGTCCTACTTTGGCAAGGCTGCTGATGGCATTCACTGTGAATTACACCTTTGGGAAAGGTGTAGCCTGGTAATCTCCATGGCATGTCCTATAACAGTGTAATGCTGTAGTGTGATATAGTACCCTGATAGGGGTTCTATTCCCACACATGGCAAGTGTGGATGTTTGTGTGCGTCTCTATGCCTGCGTAGGGAGCAATACTTTTTCAGCTAGTCACACTCACTACAGGTCAAATGCCCTATTTTGTCAAGGCTGCTGATGTCATTCACTGTGAAATACACCTTTGAGAAAGATGTAGACTAGTAATCTCTGTGGAGCGTCCTGTAACCGTGTATTGCTGTAGTGTGAGATAATACTCTGGTAGGGGTTATTTTCCCACACATGGCAAGTGTGGATGTGTGTGTGTGTATGTGTTTCTATATTTGTGTAGGAGCAATGCTTTTTAGGCTAGTCACATTCACTACAGATCAGATGCCCTACTTTGGCAAGGCCACTGATGTCATTCACTGTGAAATACACCTTTGGGGTAGGAGTACACCATTAATCTCTGTGGCATGTCCTATAACTGTGTAGTGCTGTAGTGTAATAAACTAGTTAGGTAGCAGTTCTAATCCCAGACATGGCAGGTGTGTGTGTATGTGTGTGTCTGTGTGTGTGTGGGTGTGTCTGTCTGCCTGAGTTTGTCATTTGTATTCTGTGTGGAGGTGAATGTGAGTATGTAACAATTGGACTCATTGAGGAGTGGGTTTTGCAAATTTCTTATATGGTGAGCCTATTATATGTCACAATGTCTACCTTACAAGAGTAAGAAATGTCAAATAGCTGAGAGGCTGGGGTGCCAGTCCATATCCCTACATGTGACATCAAGGCCTGGCGAACAAATTAAGCAAACCTTGTATTACCCAGAGAACACTCTCAACCCATGTCTCATACACAAACACACTTTCCTAGGCAATAACCACGATGGTGGTAGTACCCTGCATATTGCCCACAGATAGTAACCATGGTGTGATTGCAGCGAGCTACAGAGGGCATGGCACTCTACCCATCAGTACAATAGGCATGTACATGCATGAGTGCACCTTCACTATGTTCCCCACTGGACACCTGCAACACCTGTAATGCTATCAAATGTGACCCACAAAGGACATACCATGCCTTAACACATGACTTGTATGGACAGATGCCACTGACAACAAGTAATACCTGTATCATGCTATCATTGTAGGTGCAGGGTCAACCTGCAGTCCATTACCTGTTTCCACCACATGAGGCCAGGACTGGCACATCTGATGATAACAATCAGTATACACAACATGAGCCAGACACCTCAGGTACAGTTCAACATGTCACTGTACATGCATGTGAGATGTGTGCACATTGCAGACATAGTCCATGTCATGGACTAAAGAAAACATACATGGCAAGCAATGCACAGCAATGGTCACACACAATAGTTACTCAGGTGACTGGATGGTGAATGCAATATCCACATGTATGGGCCAATCCAGACACTACACCCCTGTGCCACATTGCAGACCATTGTCATGTGGCCTGATGCCAAGGTATACCCATCACCTAACCTTGTCTAGCTTTCTGGCACAGTCAACCACTACACACCCGTGAAGCAATGCACCCATGCATGTCAGTACTGGCACTCTGTGTCTGTGTTTGTGGTGTATGATACTTCTGACCACATTGACACTCACTACAACACCCATTGGCATACTGAAGCATGCTGATGTCAGACACCATTTGCCCATATAACCTCTGGATAACCCCTGTGGTGCATGTGATACCTGCACAGTACTGTATTGTGGCAAACTAACTAGTGCTGAGGTGTATTCCTGACTCTGCCAGTGTGTCAGTGTGTGTGGAATCTCTGAGAGAGTGTGGCTGTATTAATACTGACACCTGTTCATGCAGACAGGCACGTGTACTATGCCTACCTTATCGCTACCATATCACTGTTGTAGATGTCACTCACCATCACATATACATTTGGTGAGCTCCTCAACATGTAAGCTATGTGGTGCATTCAATAACTGCATAGGCATGTGATAGCAATACATAGTCAGTCAGGGGTTTGATACCCTGTACTGGTAGGTGTGTAACACAAACATGCTTAGGTTTTACTCTCCCACCCCCTCCCTGACCTATCTTTGCCTCTGTCTGCCTCTCTCACTCCTTCTGTGATGGACGTGAAGATGTACATCTGCTTTGATTAAGCAGCAGCATGTGTTTTGTAAGTGATGCTCATGATCAGCTGATAGCTTCTCCATGAATTGCAGCCCTCTTCTAGCTGATTGCATGTGGAACAGCTGTGGTAAAATTCCCATAGCCAATTGCATGGAAACACACTCCAATACCTAGGAACATCATGTTGGTGTTGGGCCTTTTCATTCACTGTGAGCAGGATGTAGATCTGTTGTTTGGCAAACAGCATCACAGATAGCTTGGGAATTTACCTCTAACAACATACACTGTGGAAACAGGCCAGCACACAGGAGGGCGATGTGCCTGACATGACTACAGAATGTAAGTGTCGCTATTCTGCATTTGGAGTAATGTTTGTTTAATAGGGTGTGTGTGGATATGGCTGGTCTACATGTTTTAATACCTGTCATGACAGCGCTATGTTTCTGAGGAAACCCCCCATCTGTAGGGCCATCTGCAGACTGGGCAGTGGGTGGTGCCTTTTCTTTCTTGTGTTACTCACAGAGCACCTATCTGTGAACTGCAGAAGCATAGTGTGAGGATTGCAGACAGTACATGGTGACAGACATGAGAGTTACTGACTTCATATCCATCACAGGACATATGTCACAACAAACCCTGTTGCAGTAGTAAATGTATGAGGCTATCACAGCAACATGTCAATATTGGTCTTGTGTTTGTGCCTCCAGCCATAATTCTGTCAACCTGTGTACATATGTTATACAGTAAAAGGTGCATATGTTCTGTACAACATAATTTAGTGACATCATATCTGATAACAAGCCAGTGAGATATCAAACTGTGACACATGTTATGTATACTAGGGGTTATCTTTGAGGACATAGCCTGGGCATTCTGTGGTTGTGTGTACAGTACTGAGGTCTGTGTACTGTGTACATTGTGAATATGTACCTTGGGCTGTGTATAAACTGTGGTAGATGTCATTGTTCTTGGTCCTGCTCTATCTGATGTTACAGGCTGCTCCACTGTATGTTACCCTATTGGCTTACATGTTTGTAGGGCCAAACACACACATGTCCCATACCACAGACAGGCATCAGACCACACTGTGTAGTAGCCCAGTATATGTAGGGTTAGTGTGCGAGTGGCACATATGAGGATGGTGTTGATCAGATAGTCCATATAGTGTATTAGGGTCATAGATTATAGGTTCATAGATTAGTACTAGGCTAACTGCCCTTGCAAGCCATTTTAAGCATAGCCAATTATCCCTTGTGATAGTCAAACCCCACACCTTGTGTTTGTAAGGCAAACACCTTAATCATTAGGCCACCCTCCCAACAAAACTAATATTACGCTTGCTACCATATGTGGCTGTGGCTGTGTTCACATTGGTTGTGGTTATGCACTTTCACACAGGTGTCTGTTACTCTGTGCTGTGACATGCCTGTAGAACCTGCTACATATGGATGTACATGTGTATTCCCCCATAAGAAATGTAGGCCAGTGTTGTGGCAGTCTGCCTGTAGCCTGCACAGTGCTTTGTTACATGCCTAGCAGCTTAGTGTATTTACCCAGGGTAATGTTATGTCCAGATACTTGCCAGATGTACTGCTGCCAGGCCACCATAACAGTCAAGTATGTTGGACAAAGCAGTGGGATGCTGTACAGATGTATGTCACTAACTAGTGGGTAGTATGTGGCCATGGCACCTCTGTACCAGCGGTTAGTATGTGTCAGGACAGACAGGGGTGTGTGAATGCATAAGCTATGGGGGCAAATGTATACCAGTGTTTATGTGATTTACCCATCTACATGGCTGTTAACATCCACATTGTCAGGCTCAGTCCACATGTCTTGCACTAAGGGGTTCTGTATATACCTCTGGACTGACCAGAGTGTGTCAGACTGTCCACATTGATTGGCCATATCTCTGCTGTAGTCCACAGGATCATTACTGTGCTAACAGTGGCACTGTACTATGATGTCCTTAGGATGTCTGTCTGTGGCCAATGGTGCACATGTTAAAAGCAGATGTGACCTCCCACACAACATGTCTGTGAAGACAATCCCTATCATAGTAGCAATAGTCTACATATATACCTGCAATACATACCTGAAATCCCCTTGCACAGAAGTTGGGACTACTGGGGCTGAGGTAGGGCTCCATTCCATGTTCAGGATATATGGTGAACATATATGTATATATACTTATCCATATATCTATATAGATATATACACATATATATATAAACTTGTTATCTAACTGATTTGGCTTTTCTTGTCTGCCTTTTCACTGTTTTCTGTCTATATGTCTCTCAGTTGTACTAAGTGACCTCTGGGGCTTACACCAGTCATATACATACATTCCTACACATTCTATTTATGTTGCACAGTGTGGGCAACAGTGCTTAATACAACAGTACTATTAAGTGATTGCAAATCTACATTACCATATGATACCAGAGTATACATGCAGTCCATCAGTTAGACCTTTACTGTCAGGCTATTATGCTTTTATTTACATACAAACTATATGAGGCTCTTCCTGCCATATTCTCCGGTGTATGCAGTACTTGCCTTAAACAATACAGATTTTATACTCGCAATTAATTTACTAATACTTTTAGATTTTTTTTTCCTATGAAAGTACATGCAAGAGTATTACTAACCTGCCTCATGTTGCAACCTCTCCAGGCAACAGCCATGGGCGTTCTGGTTCATGGCCCACTCACTTGCCAATGTGAAGGACATAAGAGGAATATTTAGCCATACCTATACATAATATACATTTGCTGGCAATTATTAAACAGGTAGTGGAGTGATCTTACACACAGCTGGGACCTCCCCTGTCATCCTAGCCTCTTGGATCCACTGATCCAAGAGATCCCCCTTTGCCACTTCAGGTCAGCATAGTGATGCCTGACCTGCTCACCAGTTTGGGGTATGTCAGTGGCACTGGTGAGGTCACAGGCGAGATGGTCCCAGGCTTCCACCTTATATTGGGAACCCTGGTACTGGCCCTGCAACAGTCTCTGCTCATGGTCTTTGACAAGGAGTCCTGCCATGACTCTGGATTTCTAGATGACCCAGGGCTGCATCCAGAAATGCACTCCCACTCCCCTTTCTGCCATGGTGCCTCAAGGGAAAACTACATCCAGTTATGAGATGTATTCCCACCTGTTGGGTTTAAGTAGGGCCGAATTCCCGCACTTTTCTGTGATTGGTCAGTTTTGAAAAGGCTAAGCTATGGGCAAACCTGCTAACCTAAGGTTAGCATTGTTTAATGGGGTATACCACTGGACACATTGCGTTAGCTGGCCTAAACATTGCTTACACCTCCTAAGTTGGCATGTGCAATGCTTAGCATTGCTTAAAATTGACTTTGTATTATATTTGCTTTTAGGCATTGATTTATTATTCCTTACATCATATATATATATATATATATATATATATATATATATATATATATATACATGTCCGGTATCTATGATTCATGTGTATGTACACTGTATTGGGGTCCTTGTGTTTAGTAAGGGACTTCAACACTCTATTACATTTACACCTCACATCTGGCCTTACTTCAGTACTTCAGTTCAAATATTTATGTTATGTGGTAGGTTAAGAACAAAAGTAAAGAATATGTTAAAAGAATAGATAAAAAGTTGTTTTATGTTATATGGGTTGTATGGAATCAAAGAATAAATGAAATTATGTTTAATGGTAAATGGATTTTAGCAACAATATTACGTGAAATCAGATAGTGGTTATGGAAAAAGTAGTGGCCGGTCTGATAGAGCTGAAAATGCATGATTATAAAGGGAATTCTGAATATTTATAAATATATTTGTATATTTATATATTTGTACATATGAAAATATTTGTAAATATGTAAATATTTTGTAAATAAGAGTTATTTTGTATATAAATAAAGTAGCCCTACTCCATTTGGTTAATGCCATAGAATAATTTATATCCAACTGAGTTACCTTAGCTCAGGCAGGCGGGACCTTTCTTTAACACCTCATCCAAAGAATGGTTCACACAAGAGTGTGGGATCCCCTAATGCTGCTTTGCAGTGTTAGTAATAGAAATATTAATCAAATCACTTGGGGTGGAAAGAGAACCCACAAATTTTGGATCTTGCAGCACAAAAGAGAGGATGCTACCTCTAGAACCACTGACAATTTAGCATTCATTTTCTTTATCTAAATATATTAAAGACCTCTGTGTTGCCATGGATTCTTAAACAGTGTGCTAAATTATTTTTATTTTTCAAGGGGCTAAAGACATATCACTCAGGATACTTAGCAAAGGGGAAGTTTGATAATACATTTTCCCAGTATTTGTGCAGTAAGCAATACACATTAATAAACATATAGCTCAATATTTTATGTTTTTGTTTTGGTCAGTGTCTGGATGTTCTAACTTTGCATTTATAAATATATCTGTTAAAGGTCATTTATGGTTCTTAATTTCCAGACTGAATGAGTGTTGACTTTCATAATGCCCATCTCCCTTGTAATTTCATTCTTTGAGCCTTATAAACAAATGCATTTTTGCTGCATGCTTACTTAACCTAAATTTTCAAAATTGTGTAGTTACATTGTAAATTAACTCATTAGACATTTGTAAAAGTAATATAGAAGTCAAGGTCAGTTTCAATGCACAATGAGTTATCACATCATTAGGGCTGTTCAGTTGCATGTTCTAATATAACATCTGAAGATAATATTTGCTTTATGGAGGGCTTGCGAGTTCTGTGTTACACTAGTTTCTAAATGATGTATGATAACATTAGATTAGCAGCAGGGTCTTAGGTCTATAGCTGTGTGACAGGACACTGAGTGAGTTTGTATGATGACTTCTGAGCATTATTTCCAGAACCCTCACAAAGACTTGATTCTAGATGTATTTGTTAGTGTGCTGCTTATAAATGTCAAATTCCTATTCACTTTATCATGTTCCTTCTTCAAGGACTGAGTACCTGTTATCATTTTATAGCTATGGTTGTCATTGTATTGAGACTGCACTGTAGTCAAAGCTTGGATATAGCAGGTCCTTTATGGGATGACTAGGTATCGACTTCATCATTCACTTTGTAAAGCTGATGCATTTATAGCTAAATGTAGCATTGCCACATGTGCAAGGAAATATCTGTTTCGGAATGGACTATATGAACTTAAACGCTTAAACCTCACATTACAGTTTTTTTTATTCAAACTGACATTAATCAGCTACATGGTTAGTGTAGGCAACTGAATTTGCTTTAAAAACTTCAGTCAACATTATACAAACATATCCCTTTAACATGACATAATAACTCTACACCTTTTCTGAATTAATCAAGTATGTACAGCATTTTTGTTTGGAAAATTATGCAATCCATTTTGATTGTTTCTTCTTTTTTTCAAGACACTGTCAAGTTTCTCATTGCTATTCTTTAGCAAAGAAGTGTTTTAGTTATTTCCCACCATACCAAGTGAAAGCTGCACACGGACAAATTGTAATTAAAATTCCTTATTTAGTTATTGCACCCCAGTGTACTGTCTTTCCTGTGAAAAGCCTGCTGCAGACAATTTAAGCATTGCTTCTTTAGTAATGTTTGAGGAAAGATGACCTTGGTTAATTCTGTTTTTAACTACAGAATCATATCCCATGGGTGTAGTGATAGGTTGAAGTCAAAGGTCCTTAAAGGATAAATACCCCATTGAGACTTTGTTTACACAGTGACCATTTAATTCTGTTTTGAAGCTGAAACAAAAAAAAAATACATAATGGGAAAGAAATGTCCCTGTTTCATGTCTTTAACAGATTTATGCACTTTTTAAAAGTTGCCCCCCCCCCCCCACCAAGCTGTTTTTTTTTTCTCAAACTGAAGTAAAGGGAACAGAAAGAAGGGACGTAGTAAGCATATAAATCCACATATAACTTTTGGACCATATGTCTTTGTAATTCAAAACTGAGGGAAAATTATATAGTGTAATACTAAGGTCCTGTTTGAAGTAACATCCTCACATGCATTCAGCTTTCAGGGGACCTTGGCACAATGAAGTAATGTTTAAATATGTAAAACAAAGTTCTAAAGAATGTACACTTTGTAATCATGGCGTGAAATACAACAAATCTGTTAACAAAGAAAATGAAAATTAAAGTTATTGACTATGCGACTCTGAGGGAAAGCAAAGAAAGAAAAAAGCTTTACAAGGAGCAATGCCAGATGGGATTTACCCCTAAATTTGATCCGCATGGCTTAAGTTTATGAAATGCTATTCAAAACCTTTGAATAAAAGCAAGAAAACTCATACCAATATACAAGAAAATAGCTTGCGTAAAAGGATTAAGGAAGAGTCAATAAAGGTAATTCAGCTGCAGTAAAATACAAATCTCAGTGTAACAAAAGAATTCATAAGAAGCCATAACATGGGTAACTTTTTTATAATATCAACAGTCAAAAATAAATGTGCTCATACCCTTGCTACTTTACTACTAAGAATAATATGGGGGAAGAGGTGTAGTGACTGCTAAACAATGTGACTGAAAAGCTTAATGGCAAAAGTGTTTGCTGTTTTTCCGGCAGCAGGTCAATTTAAACATTTATTAATGTCAGCTTTACAGAAAAGTGCAATATACCATGTGTAAGAACTGACTAATATACTATTAGCTGAGGCAGGCGGATGTCTTGCTAGGAAGATGGAGTATGGTACTCAGATGCTAACAGATGCCAACAGAGGAAGTAAGGGTACCATCAGCAATTTTAGAATTTGTTATTTCTCCAAGCCATGTGCCAGATGGAATGAGTGATCTTGCACAGTAGTCAACACATTTTTTAGCAGTCTAATGTTTTTGAAAACAAAATAATTTTATAAACAAGCCATTGGTTTCCTTATTGTTTTTCCTTATATTTTTTTTTTTATTTAGTGACCATTTATATACAATTCAGCTCTTCAAGTTAACTGTATTAAGCAGACATTATTGTAGTGCTCAGCATTTTGATGTTAGCACTTCCTCTTTTAAACATTGGTACATTACAGTTATGGTCTGTCACATTGTGAAATAGAAATTGTGTTGATGCTACACAAAGTGCATGTCATAGTCCACAGCATTTGTTTTACAAGAGGCATGATTCATCTGTTATGTTAGTATGTGATACGTGTGGATACAATAACATAAGCAGATCAGTGGTCGGTTCAGTGTGCCTGGCTACTGTGACTTGCACAGCCATGGCTGCCCCCAAGCATTTTGTCTTATGATAACATAAAGTGTGCTCCTTTCTCGGGCAGTACAATTAATGATCTTACCACTGCTCTGTAAAGTAATACTTCATCAACTACAAAATGAAAATCACTCCTTCCAACTGATAGCCATAGCTCCTTGCATTCCTTCAGCTCTATATATCTGAACCCACAGGCTAACTTAGAATATGTTACAAGGCACAAATGCAAGAAATTAGTGAATAGTACATTGAAATGTGGTCACTAAGGTGTGACTGATGTTGTCTGTAAAAAAAAAAAAAAATCAAAATTACTCTATCTCTGAAATGTGTGGAGCACAGACTGCAGGGAAACTGTTTTGCAAAAACACTTTAATATATATATATATATATATATATATATATATATATATATATATATATATATATATATGTGTGTGTGTGTGTTCATAGGTTCATAGGTAGGTCCAAGGCTATCGGCCCAAGGGCCTAAGTAAGCCTAGCCAACAAGGTTCCCTGGCTTATGCAACCCAAGATTTTCCTGTGCCTTTGTCAAGCAGAGCCACAGAAGTGATCCCCATGGTGTATTTCCTATTTCCCATCCACTCATCAAGATTTTTCTTAAAGAGTGCTCAAAATTGTTTGAGAAGCACTCCAGTCAGAACACAAGGAGATTTTAACAGTGTATGACAAATAATCAGCCCTTGCAAGACTTGAACACAGGGCCCTGCACACCATGGCCACAGCAAGTTACATGTGTGTGTGTGTGTTTATGAATATATACACATACACATATATAGATGAATAGATATATTAATATCTCTTTATTTATCTGTATATATATATATATATATATATATATATATATAAAACCCAAGTGTTATTAAACATAAACATTTACAATATGGTGAGAGTTCTGCTGTTCCTCCTGCCATTTCTGTGTGTTCACAATGTAACAAAAATGTATGCAGATTACATAGATGTCTATGAAAGAGCCACATCTAAAACTCTTTCTGTAATAACAATAAAAAATATAAGTTATGAGTAATCCTCCTAGTGTATTCAGATGCCACCCACTTCCTTCTGTGTATCTCATCAAGAGAAACATGCACTGTCCTTTTCAAATTCATTAATCCCTTTGTGGTAGTTAAATGTTTCTGTCATAATGTATCCCTCCTACCTCATCCTTTGTTCCAATATACTATATACTGTACATATTTATGCTGCTCTAATGCCTCACAGTGCACAGTGCCTTGCATGCATTGTTAGATTGTAGATGAAATGTATATTTGGTTTGTGCTTCTCTTTTTTTGAAAGTATAAAATTCTGTCGGGCATCTTCAATTTCCCATTTCTAACCCAAATATAGTCTTTCTCAAAGCAGTTTACAATGTCTTAGCTTCGATTAAAGTGCTGACCTTTTAAGTTTTAAAATAATAACTTCATTCACTCTGTACAATATGAGGAAATGCTCAAAGAAGCAAGCAGCTGGGTCAGGAAATATTTGCTGGAGTGAGGCTTTAGAGATTGTAAACCAAGCAGTAGTGTGAACAGCATTAAACATGTCTGCTTTTGACTGTTGGTCATTTGGATGCACTAATAAATATTATATAAGAAAAATATATATATATATATTATTTTACACTTTTAGCAGCTGTAGTATTTAACCATCAAAATATTCTTTAAAATGAAAGTTACATAGTTATGGGCACGCTCTGTTGCAATTAATATATTCACTAGCTGCAATAGACAGATGTGAAAAACATTCAGTTCACAGTATAAAACAAACCACTAAAGTCATGGTTTAGAGGGCATTCCATAATGTGACTCACTGTTTAATTAGCAATATAACTTTAACCATCAGGTTACATGTCTTGGAGGAACAAGTACTTACCATTTTTATGGAAATTCTTGCTCGCATCAGTTACAACATAATATTATTGTACCATATAAGTTTAGATGTTGGTTAACTTCATGCAGAACATCTAGTCCAGAAACTTAGAGAATTAACTAAACTTTCCTAAATTGTTATACTAGAATCTCTTGGGAGACCCCATATTAATGCATGACAAGCCCAAACTCATCAGAAAAGCAAGTGTGTTTAATAAAATATTGATGTCGTGTTAGTCAAGGAATGAATGACTGTACAGCTACTCCAACAGATCAGTACTTACATGTCTTTGATGAAAGTCCAGGCAGTAGAGCAAATGGGCATATAATGCTCATGGATTGGAGGGATATCGGATGGCACGCAAATGAGGCATGCATGTATTACAGCATCTGATTGTGGTCATTTAGGTTCTTATTCTTTGTTGAGTGGAGACAATTTAATCTGTTTATTGATACTTTATATATTCTTCTACACTCTTCCTCAGCTCTATTCACAGCACAGTGGTGCAGCGGTTAACTTTGTTGCCTCACAGCAAGAGGTTCACCGGTTCGATTCTCGGCTGGGGTGACTTCTGTGTGGAGTTTGCATGTTCTCCCTGTGTTTGCGTGGGTTTCCTCCGGGTACTCTGGTTTCCTCCCACATTCCAAAGACATGCATCTGGAGCATTTCTCCCCGGGCCTCCGCTGAAAACAGGCTCTGAGGAACCTAGTCGGACTTTCCCGGTCAACAAATGATAAATAAAATAAAATAAAAATAGGATCTCCATGTGTTGTGATGATAATAAAAATGAAATGTTTGTGGATCAAAATATGAATCCGGGTCTCTTCTGACTACTCAACAGTGTCTTGTCTCTAGTGAATCTAGCACAAGTCTTTACTATCCTCAGTTGTCCAAAATCCAGTACTGGTGATGGTATCATATTAGATGCGGTTTTTACCAACATTTCAAAAAGAGTTTTGCACTTTTAAATATTACCAAACTCCTTCAGTATCCATGGACTGTAAATGACCCACTGTTCATTTAGAACATGTCAGGTCAGGTGCTAGCATTACTTGAAAGCATGAAAACCACACTACTAATACTGCTGGATGGCAATGACTGGAAACAGAACTACAACTTCAATAGCCCAAAGGAAGCCCTATCTGTGTTGCTTACCCTGCTTCTGCGAGTGCATCAGAGACTGTTTCCAGTAATGACTAGGTAGATCAAACACTAAGCATGCAAATGGCTCATTCTTTTCTTAGAAAATTGATTGAGTAGACAGATGAAGCCTGAAGACTTCAAAGACAGGACTCAAGTGACTTTTCCATGCACCAAACATTCTTAGACCTAAGAAAGGTAGCAGAATACCTAATGATTATGTCTTACGCCCAATAAAAGAGTGTTCTTTGGTCACCCAAATATGTTCTGCAGAGCACCCAAAAATCTTGAAACCACTGAAAAAACATACAAGTATTAATTTTCTGCTGAAATGTAAGAATCTCACCACTCAGGCCACCCCCCCAGAAAAAAAGACTTCTTGTGACCTCAGCTCTAAAGGGATGGTTTATATAGCTTGTTGTGATCCCTGCCATGCATTTTATATAGGTGAGACTGAACATGCGTTTAGAAAAAAGAATATATGAACATTATTATGATATTAATAATCACAATGAGAACAATGCACTGTAAAAGCATAAAACAAAATGTGCACAAAAATATCAGGTTTTACTATTTTATTCTGAAACAAGTTTTGATTAACCCCAGGGGCGGTCCCTGAGAGTATAGATGAGAGTACAGGTAACTGTTGCGGCAAATCCCATTAAATGCTAGTGTATTTTTAGAATAACATTACGGTGTGTGTTTAAGAAGTGTACTACAGCTGTGTTTTGCTAAATTATAAGAAGAGTGTAAAATTCAATATTTAACTTTGGTTTGATTAATTTTCATAGTCAACAATTTTTATTATTTATTATATGTTTTCAAGCATTCACAATAACTTTGATGTTGCTTGATGAATGGTAAAATTATTGTTTAATTATTTGAATATGATTGGTGTAGAGTTGCCACATGCTCATTTTTAAATATTATTTAAATCTAATTGATTGGTTAGGAAGTTTTGGTGAAGTCCTTATTTTGTGTGGTACGAAAGCACTTAACTTCTTTTGTATATTAAAATTTCAGTTTTCACATTGATGTGATTAGGCGTACTTTCTTGTAGACTACAGCTGTGCCTCAGTTATGTCTGGTCATTAGTATCTTATCATGGCATTATTCTCCTTTTGTTTTGTTATAAGTTTCTGCTGAAGCCTGTTTGCATTAGAGCAACCAAAGCATATGATGAAAAGCTGATGTGTCTTCTCCATACCTCCAAAATTTTCCATTCCCTAGACATCTATTTAACAGTTGTAGTTGGTTTTCTGGCTCCCAAAAATGAAGATTTTTAAAGTGTGAAAAGAATAGTGGAGAGAGATCCATCTGTTTATTACCCTGGCTGAGAACCTGCTTTCAGCTTTGGGAGTCTGGATGCAATTGCATCAGGTACTCACATTTTGCTCTATCACGTCCAGTGACTGTACATACATAACTGTCTAACATTCTATATAGTCTCCAGAAAAGTTTACCCCTAATAGTCAGGGTAGAAGATCTACAACCTAGTTCTTTCACTACTGGGTCACCTACCTTAGTGAGTGGCTATCCCATGCTGGCTAATTGTAGATATTGCCACCAAAGCATGTCCGATCCACTGTCCTTTTCCCCAACCTTCACATAGCTTATAGGGTTGTATTAATCAAAAAGCTCATCCATTTAATATATTGCATTCCATGCTTTTCTGCCAGAAAATAGGACTTGCATCTATTGTCACTCTGTGGTAAGCCCATAGCCTGCCACATAATAATGTCTTCTTCACTTGGATGTCAGATATCCATAAATGTATCCAGAGGTCATCTTTCACTGTCTTTGGATCCCATACTTTTCTCCTTTTCCTAAGCTTTATTTTCAACTTCTGGATTTCTGTCACATAAAACTCTACCCATGTCCATAGCGGCCTTGGATTTGTTCTCAGTGAAAGGTAATTTTAAGGCGTATATGTTCATATCTAGGAGACCCAAGCCCCCTAGCTTTATGGAAGATATGATTTTCTTTTCTAGAAATTCTGGTGTGTTTAATATCTGAAATGAAATTAAAAAAGTGTTTTCTGCAGCTTATGCATCAATGGATGTGAGAAAATCTGAGGATACACCTGACTAAGGGCAGAAATCTTTGGAGGATTTGCAAATGAATGGCAGTTATTTTAACCAGGAGAGGCAATTTTTAACTGTTCCATTGCTGAAATTTCTGTTGGTTGGAGTCTATGAAGGGAGTGAGATTTCAACTGGGAAGAAAGTATGTTTAAATGATAATTTGATCCTTAACTAGGTGGTCTTTATACTCCACTGACTGCCTAGCTCTGAAAGGTTACTCCTTAAATATAGGCAGTGAGCATTAGAAGGGAACATACAGTCTTCTACAGATTGACTCAGAGCCCTGAGAGGTAAGCAAAAACTCCCAGGATACCTAGGACATCTGGAATGTATAAGATGGGCGATATGAAAAATGGTGTGCCACCATATACACGTTTTGCCTTTAAGAAATGGAATTTTACAGTGCTTTTTCTTTTGGCTGAGTCACATACTGGGTGGCTATACCATTATGGTGAATAATATTGGGGAAATGGGCATCCCTGCTTAGTACTACTATACAGATGAAAGGGGGTTGATATTTATTTATATATTTTCACTCAACATTCTCTGCAACTCAGAAAAAAAGAGCAGTCACTCAAGAAGGAAAAGGAAGGTAGGAAGGAAGGAAAGAAAGAAAGCACAGTCTGATTCTTTTACTAAAACATTTTCATGTGTCAAAAACAAATACTCATTTCAGGCCTTCACCCATTGTTGCAATAGATAACAATAAATAAACAAACAAATAAATAAATGAGAAAACAGTCTCAAAAAATCGTGCCTGGGCATCAAAAATATAGCATTTGAGTATCAAAAGTAGTGGAAATTATGCTTTGGTGCTGCTGGCATATGCCTCAACAAGTGCACTGATTTTGATGAATGGTTTTCAAATCTAATACAGAGGATATTGCAGAGATATCACTGGGGGTGCAGCTCCAAGATCCTTTGTGTAATTCCATGAAGTCAGCCAGGTGTCTATGAAGAAGTGCAGAGCTGGTAAGGTTGCTGTACCTGTACCTTAGACCTATTCCAGCAGTCACAGTTGGGTAAGATATTCTAATGTGGATTTACTTTGGAAGCTTGAACTTTCAAAACTTCAAACTTCATATTGAGATCATAACATTTGAAAATTCAAAAGTTCATTACAAAAATAAAAACTTTTTTTTACATTTATGCAGAGGGGCTGCACCCCCACACCCCCTGCAAATTAAATATACCAACTCTGAGATCGCACTACAGTGAAGAGAACGGTAAATTTCCCATTCCCCATTCCGCGCTGTACATCGATCTCCATTTAAACTGTATAAAGTTGCAAAACTTTGATCTTATGGTCTTGACCATATAAAGTTCAAAGTTTTGAAACATCGAGCTTCCAAAGTAGACCCCCTTGATGTACATAGGTTCATAGCTTCATATGTTCATATTTTCATGGGTAAGTTTTAGTCTAGCTGCCTTTGTGGGACATTTTAAGTTTAGTCAATTTTCCGTTTTGTGCTCAAAATAATCTATCCCATTTTGCTATAAGTTGGCCTTACCCATCCCATAGTTAATAATTATGTATCACCTGTAATGAAAATAACTGGGATTATACAATAAATAATTTGAAGTGATCCAGGCATGGGTTAAAATATTTAATAGCTGTCTCTGTCCATTAGTAAGTACCGGAGGCAGTCCTGGGGTAAATTTTCTATTTCCCATCCATAGGTCCAAGTTGTCTTGAATATGGACTGGGACAAACTTTGTTTTCTGTGGATAGGGTGTCAGTTCCAAAGAAGTGGTATCCTCTTTGACATATGCCTGTCCCTCCAAACTATTTTGTTGATGCTGCAGAAAAGATTTATATCCATAGACTGAGTCTTACTGATGCTATTTGGCTTGCTGATGTGCAGTAAATCCATCAGTATTGTGTCAGAGGATGCCTTGTATGCCAGACACAGGGCACCTCTTGTAGGATACCCAGTATAGTGTCAGAGCTTTGAGTCTGTCCATGTATGACATATTGTTTAGGTCTTGTATGCTTTTAGTAAAGTATCTCTTTGGGCATTCCAGTAGCTGCATTTACCAGGACAGTTGCATGTCAAGGAGGACATTATTTTTAATGACTGGCCTAATGATGTCTGAGTAAAAGGGGACAGTGACATCCCTAGATCTACACACATTCCCTTTGTTTATAAGCTGTGCAGTATAGAAGGACTTTCTTACAACAATGGACACAAGTTGGACAAAAATTAGGTCACCATCCAAATAAGTTCCCAAATCCCAAACAACTGGATGAACTTAGGGATGTATTGTCAATGTGGTAGTTCCCTGGAGTACATGACCTCCCAAAGGATACAATAATGCATTTTTTATCATTGAGTTTCAGTCCATGATTTTGGCACCAGTTATTTGTTTGGGACAAACCTTCCTGCAGGACGGCTAAGTCATTTGGGGATTCAATGACTGTTCCTAGCTTGAATTCATCTGCAAACTTAGTTGGAGAGAGCCCTTTGTTACTGGATTTTACTTCAGAAAAGTAGATGCCAAACAGGAGAGGTCACAGCACTGAACCCTGGCAGACTCTACTGATGATTGGTCTCCTTGTGGAGAAAACTTCCCCTATTTTGATTTCCCACATCTGTGAGCCAGCAGGTGATATAGGGGTTTATTCACAGTTTATTAGTTTTTTTCATATGCCTGAATAGGGCTAAATTATCAAAGAAGGTAGAAGAAACTTTTACTGAATCATACAATATCTGTTTGTTGTTAGGAAATGGCAAAGGAAGTACTATACTATGTATATGATATGCCCTCAGTTGTGAATTACTGAGCATAATCTGCAAAGTTTTGATCAGATTGACTGAGTAGTTATATTGTTTTGAGGATGACTGACATTCCAAGATGGCAAGCTTCTGCAAATGCATCTATTACAGCTTGTAGTATACTTTTAGTATGTGTAGAGCAGTACACCCAGTGGGGTAGTGGAGACACTTTCAGCATTTATGGAATCTTAAATTTCTGATTACTAAGCCCGCAACTAAGTGAATATCTCTTTAGACATGTTGTATGCTATTTCAGTACTAGTATGAAGACAGTATTGGTAAGTATTAGAATGAATTATACTACATCAGTTCTAGTTTGAAGACAGTATTGGTGAAGATTAGGATGACTGATAGAAAGATGGATGACTAGGTAAGAAGCAGTGACATTCCCTTTCAAGATTCTAACTTACATGTTCTGATGGATGGTCTCTAAAAATCGAAGAGAATGCTGGTATTCATAGATCACATAATAGACTCAAGACTTTGATGGATTTGATAAATTTAGCCGGGTAATGAAATCTCTATCTCATGACTTTCATTTACAGGATGTGACAGCTACTAAAGTGATATCAGGATAATAAATGTCATGTAATGTTTGTTTCTTGCTGTGTGTTGTCAATGTGATGGGCTTTAAGTTACACTTGATACCGTCAGTGGTTTACTATCAAAACCTGGAAGTGCAGTTGATCGAACATCAGTTCTAGGAAAGTACAATTTTAAAAGTGCACAATCCCGAACTGACATAATCTGAACTCAAAATAATGAATGTACAGCGTGATTTGTTATGAGTTTGGCGGTGTGAATGGAGATCGCGGTACAGTAAGGCTCAGGGAATTTATCCCTGTCCTCACTGTAGTATGATCTCAGAGTTGGTATATCTAATTTGCAGGGGTTATAGGGGATGCAGGGGGGCTTGCCCCCCTGCAAAACAGTAAAAAACTTGTGCTGTTGATGTGAAAGTCTAACGGAAAGTTACACGGAATAGCCTGGGTAACTGGCGTTACCTAAAGCTATTTATAATTACATCAACTTAGTGTAGGAAACAAAATTTTGTTTCCAATGTGATTTTTCAATGTGGTTGTGACGATCCTCCACTGGACCAGTAATTAATGAGCCTCAATCTCACCACTGGCACAAGTTGGGGATGTACATTGGGAGGATGACAAGTACACACAGTATTTCCAGATGCAGCTCACTGCATTAAGTGCAATTTCCCTTAACAGCACACAGATACCACAGTCAGACTGGGGCTGGTTTCTCACTATTTCTCCAGATCCCCAAAAAGACTCCCCACTGGCACAGCTATAGAGCTGAGATCTCACCTGAGTGACCAAGCCAAGACCTCTGTCCCACCAGTGCTTCTTGTCCCTGCCCAAGTAGCTGCATACACACTGTTTGAGGTTTGATTTACACACACACACACACACACACACACACACACACACACACACACACACACACACACACACACACATACACACCTAGGAAAGATTTACTAGCTATGTCCCTTCTGCCCAGACCATAAGGTAGTTTTTACTGCCACCAGTCATTCTTGCCAGCTACCTTAATGCCTTTAACAAAGGGTATCCAACATTACTGTATAATAATAATATTAACACAAATGGTAGTTTGACCAAGAGAAAGGCTATTAGGAGTGGCCCATACATTCACATATAAATTCAAAGTGACATCAGAGTCCAAAATCACAGGAAATATTTAAAACAACATTGCAGAACAGTCTCAAATAAATAAAGAAAAATATGTACACTAAGCTTCACTATATTCCTGACTGAATCTAAGAGAATTATACTATAATCTAGTCTAGATTATCTAGGAAGTTACTAATAGAGCAAGGCAGATATGGTAACAACTTCTTGTTGTTAGGTCCAAGACAGAAAACAGAATGCTCTGTCTCACTTCTCAAATTAATATCTCAAATATTGCTGCTGGGATAACTTGCAGAATGACATAATTTCTTGTCATCTGACTGCTAGTTCCCAGACCAAACAACCATTGATGAAGCTGGCAGTATTTAGCATATACCTGTAAAAATATACAGACAAGTGCTTCACCTCAGATTTCTGGCAATGCTGCAAGTCATAAAACAATTGCATTCATTCATGCTTTCAAGACTACTAATTACTTCACCCTAAAGACAATACAGAAAGTTTCCTAGTACAGGCATTGTGTTTCTTGCTGTATTGAAAACTGGAAGATACCATCTTTTATGGTCTAGTCATAAAGTAATTTAATTTCAGTTATTTTTCTGAAGTTAACCTCCTGTTTTCCAGTTTCCACTGTTAAAATATATAAATTTAAACAGGTATGATAGCGCATGTACATTTCTGTTCTCTTCTAGTAGAGCACACTATGGCTACATTTCAAACAGCATTCTGCAAATACCCTTTTCAACACACACATCTGTACAAGCAGTTTGATATGCACATGACATACAATTCTAATACATTTGTAACACAAGTATTTTGTATAAATCATTTTGATATTCACCAATGACATATAATTATTTACACAATTCTAGCTAGCTGGGCTGGCAGTATCTCCTTTCATCATAATGGTAAACAAACAAAGAAATGTCATTCTTCATTTCAATAGTAAACCACCACCAATTAATATATGATGGCCAGCGGCTATTGTCTCACAATCCACACTGCCAACATTACATGAGGAGGTTGTTGATAAGCCCATAGGACAGATGCTCACTACCACATTCAGTTATGATCATTACCAGTGGTATCAAAATAAGTTTTATACTGATCAGCTGAATATTAAAGTTACAATCCCTGGTTTCCAGGATTTCACTCAAATTGCTTTAATTCTGGTGCTTTACAGTGACAGAAACTTGACCAAGGTATTTTTGTATGCTTATCGCCACCATGACTGCTAGCCATCATGCCTCACAACACCAAGACACTGCACGTTCACTCTCCAGCACAGGAAATTTTCATGCAATGTCACATAGGATGCTATCTGAAGGGATCTCCATTCTGGAAGCAATTGCATTGCTTTCTGTTCTCTATATCACATTCCTGCAGTTAGCTGTATACTTGCAGCATTTAAAGAAAATATCTTTGATATAATGTTGCAATGTGACTTCTGATTAACGAAGATTTGATGTAATGGCTTCAACAGTATGATAGTGTGTGTGTGTGTGTGTGTGTGTGTGTGTGTGTGTGTGTGTGTGTGTGTGTGTGTGTGTGTGTGTGTGTAAGTGTGCTTGTTGGGGGGTGATTATCATATGAATAACTGAAAGCCTTTAATGCTGAATGCAAAATATTGACAAAAAAGTTTAGAACTTTCATATTTTAAAAGGTAACAAAGCCTAAATTTATAAAAGATTGCAAAAGGAAGGCAATTTCCTTTTGTAATTTTGAAACTAAATCCTAACTATAACACTAAACTCTGATTTCTCTAAATGATAGTAATGGAAAAGGTTTTATGAAGATAAGGTGTTAGGTTAGGATTAGGGCCAGCAGCAGGTTTGAGTTAGGGTTAACAGGTTACATACACCTGCACCATCTCAGTAATACCTGCCTAACTTAATCATATCCTATCCTTGTCCCTGCTGCCAACTCTAACCCTACACCTTATACTAGAAAAAACATCTCTATTGCACATTGATTACACAAGACAGATATACACACTATATACAAATACATACACTCACACTATATCCATCCCCTTATGTAACCCTATCTTTAATCCTACTGTGCAAGCACTCATGCAAAAATCTATTTCCTTAGTTAACCCTAATTCTAACCCTAATGTGAGAACACATGCAATCATATCTTCACCCTTAATATAAATCCACTTACCTGTTTTGTCAAAATAGACATTCACATGTATGGATGCTCGATAATACAAATGTAAACCAAAACATCCCCCTTTATACTTTCTGAACAAATACATGCTTAATAAAGTTTAAAGGACCATACGTATACATATGAATACTTTAAACCCATTATGGCAGGTTCTTGGAAAAGCCCTAATGCATGGGACTAAACAGACCAAAAAAAAAGTAGATCCTTCTTCTACAGCATTTCAATGTGAATTAACTTAAATATAGCTATGTAAGCTGATTTCATCTGAAACATTACCTGGATTTTAAATAATCCCAACAAAAATAGTGACTCTCAGAATAAAAACACATTCTTGGATGTTGTTTTCATCAGCCATTCATAAAGGCGTTTTCTATTGTCATGCTTTTTAACTCTCTTAGAGACCACTGCCCATTTGTTTTCCTCTGGCCCTATAAGAAACCTAGGTCCTCACCTTTATATTCATGTTGTTTGCCTATACGAGAAAGAAGGGATGTTGATATATTCTAGAAGTCAGAAAAAAATAACTAGTCTCTTACACAGTAAAGTTAATTACATATAAACACTTGATAAATTTCTCAACCAATTGCTATAATAAAATCCTTATTAAAGATAGGCAATAGAAGCATCTCTGCAATGAAAACTCTTCTAGGGGAGTTTTGTTAAACTGGTAGAACAATGTACAGGAGCATATATGCTGTTAATATTACTTATCATTTAAGAGGCAGAAGAGATTAAAGACTAGTATAGAGGACTAAAGCTCTGATCTGTTAGTGAGCTGTTTCCTGTGCCAGTGTAAAGGACTGGGATCCTTAAAAATGAGCCGGTCTAAATTGCTTTAGAAAAACCATAAAAAATAATTTATTAATCTTTCCAAACTTTTGTCATTGATCAAAACATTGCCAGTTCATTTGTTAACACAAAGAAAGATGTCTTTGCTATTGACCCCAACCTCATTTCATCTAATGTAACTTTGTTAATGATTCTATAGTTCCCTTTGAATTTTAAATTTCTTTACATTTTAGGGAAATCTCCTTTGACAGAGTCCACAAACTACAAAAAACTATATCTAAAACTTTATATTGGCATTTTTGTCTTTAAGAAAATGACTGCACCCTTTATAATGAAATCATAGACTTTTATTTACAATAAATCCAAATCAAACATAGGATCAGTTGGTAAAGTAACCAATAATATCAACAATAAAAAAAAACATCAATATTGCTGAAAAAATGTTTAAGTCAATCTTTTGACCTTAATTATTAAGCATTTTTGTCCCACAAGTATAAGAGACTTCATCAGAATACAAGTAAAAGGACAGCTTCAACATTAAAAGCTAGTACAGGAAATTATGTCACAAACCCTTACTACAAAAAAATAATGTTACCAACTCAAATGTAAACAAATCCAGCCCTGGGATTCATTAACAATTGTATAGGCTTCACGCAAAGCCTACCACAATTACAGTGTGTTAGTGTGATGAGCAACAGCACTCATTGAATATGCATGCTGCTCATCTCAATATAGGTTTCCAAGCACCGTTTTGTGGCCAACAACAGTGCTGGCAGCCATGAAACAGTGCAGAGAAATATGAGCACATGATATATGAAATAAAGCTGCTTGCCTGTAGGCAAACCTATTATGCTGGCAAGTGCAGACAGCTTATATGAAATAAGGGTAACTGAGTACAAGAATTAAGATGCACAGGATGTTAAATGGAAGGATGTACACATAATACAATGTTAATAGCACACGCATAAGTATGAGATGAGGGTAAATCAGGAAAATGTATTCAGTTAATGCATTCAAATGTGAGTATGTCACAAAGAAACATTTTAAACAGAAAGATGTCAATACTAAAGTAATAATAAAGAGTACTGTTCCCAGTTCTTTACTCATGTATTTTCCGCTTCACCATGTATAAACAAGAAGGAATGAGCCATACAGCTCTTGTGTCATGCACATCAGAAAGGGATATGTTTTACCATTTGCTGTCATTTGACAACCATAAATAGGGGGTATATTACCTTCACACATGTATTATACAACCATGTGTTTTATATTCATATACATTATAAAGAGTAATATAATAGCACTCAAAATGCACATGTGACAAATAGCACAGATCTGACGATACTCCAGCAGTTCTAGGTTTCTAGCCATAAATGGACTGCATCTGTTGCATAATTATACTGGGCATGCTCACAAGACATTACAGTGAACACTACCATAACAGCATGTAAAAAACACAGACACAGAAGAAAGTGTCTGAACACAGGCCAGATCACACTTTTGGATGATCTGGCAGTATGCCTTACAAGAAGACATGTTATGTAAGTTTTCATGTCCTATAAAGCTGTACAGTGTGAAAAAAACACATACAGTAATACATAAATGTTTGGAGGAAGACATGCAATATAGTGCATTCTTATTTGGAAATGAAGTGATGCCTGTTAGCAATCAATGACATACTGAACATTTGCACCCTGCCAGACTCAAACATATGTCAGGACAGATACAAGAAAGATGTGTATCAGCCACAAAAATACACATACTGCATGAGTTATGAAAAGCACACTTGAAGGGCTTACAACATTTTCTTGTTGTAATAGGTATGGATCCCTTACCTTGTAGGATAATGCCTTAAAACTGTTGCCCTCTGACCATGCCATAAATACTTCCTTTGCCTACCCCACTCCTGTCTGACACAATTATGTGACAGACAGCTGTTACCAGATTCAACCCCCTGCCTATCACACTTTACACTCTACAGGACTATGTTTTAAATGTATCTGCCACATGATTTAGCAATTGATCTTGTGACAAATGAAATTAAAGTATAACGTAATAAAGGACATTTGAGGATAATTTGTAAAGTATGATTTTGAAAGAATGATGACAAGGAGGTAATTATGTTAATATTCACATAACTGTAAGAAGTCCAATATCAATGTTTCTCAGCTAAGGAAGTTTTTCCTGTTGTTTTGTACAACAGTGTCCTAGAAATGAAACACACTGTATCTGTATAAATATGCTGTACAAGTCATTACTGAATACATGTGCCACAGGAGCATACACACACCATGACATTCGCAGAACAACTGTTTCACTGGTAGGATGTTACAAACTGACTTCACATTTCTTTTTCTAAATTAAAGATTGAGCATTATAACTTCAAGCAATGTGGTTAGTGTAATGTCACTGCATTCATAGAATGTTGCCCCCTGCTGGAATTGAACAGCAAGCTATCTAAGTCTAGTGACTAGCAACATACACATGAATCACATGCACCACAGTGGAATTCTTAACAAAGCTGAGACACTCCACCTATGTGAAATATTATTGGGCTGCAAACAATTTCTATGAGATAAATGGGATGGGATAGGTTTCTTCCATGATATTTGTACACATTATAACATTTGTGGACATCATCGATATATATCAGTGTTAGGGCACAAAATGTTACAGTTAGTCAATGTGTGCTTTGAGCACCTGACTATGTAACAACAGAAGCTACATTATATTGTGTAGAATGAATGTAGCACAGTGCAATTATTGAAAGAGTTCTAAGATATTTAATATTTGATGCTGAGATATGTTATTGCTGCAAGGGATATGACCACCTATAATTTCTTTAAAAGACTGTTGCTAAATGCTTCTTTCTCAAACATCTTTGCCTGCTGCTAGGTATCCCCAAATATGTGTAATGTGTAATGCAGTCATCACTGTGACTGGAAAATTGAAATACATTTGCACAACGTGTGAATGTATAATCACAGATTCCAACACATGTCCTCATGACACAGGAAAAGCATCAGTAGTTCTCATGGAGAACCAACTATTACCCATGGTATTACCATTAACCAGTAAAGCATTTATATGTGAAAAATGAGCAGAAATTCTTGTAAGTGGTATCCCCAGCCATATATTCACACAGCAGATAGCTGTATGACAACATTGTTACCTATATGCACATTTGCAGTTATACTGGCACTTGAGAGTCTAAGAAGTAATGGCTAGATTTGAACAAGTTACCTAAGATCACACACTACAGAGCCTGAGTCACACACACACCACATGAGATGTCACTTTAAAATTGTGACAGTCACATTTGTGTAGAAGACACCACCATTCTTTAATACACTGCTGTTCATTTAAAAGGTATGATGGTGATCCAAGTGCACAGTAACATTGCACAGCACAACAAACAGTAGTCAGTCATTGTTGGATTTAAACCTCCTCCCTTTGTACTTATGCAGTCTAAAGAGCATGCTATCAATAGCCAGAGCCAGAGGAAAACTCACGCTGCAACTGTGATGTAGTTCATTTTTGATAGTATGATGTAATTATATTGGGTATTGCCTGCGAGTAATACAAATGTATAGGGCAGCTCTCTGGCTGTGAAAATGCATCCCATAAGTGGAAGTTTACATAATGGGTGTTCTCACAGACATGATTGTATATGACATTACACACAGTCATATTATCTAAGCTAGGCTGGATTTGACCCTCTTGCTATCTAATTACACAAACTCTAGAATGCAGAATTAGCTGCAATTGCCATAGGAAAAGTCTGACTTGTTAGGGCAGAAAGTGCAATTTTGATGTGATGACCTCATCAGTGTGATGCAGAGAAGATTTTTGTGGAAAAACTGCAATAAGGAGATGGGAGCACCCTCACCAGTGTGAAAATCCTTCCCTGTTGGAATTTGATAGAGCACTCCTGCTCAGGAAGCTATATTTAACTGATATTGAAGCCACACACATGAGTTCACCACTCTGAGATTTGAACCTCCTTCTGATCTCATTGCACAATGTAGAGAAGACGGAATTAGCCACAAGAGTCACAGGTAAAGCCTGACTCTTAAGGGGAAAGAATACACTTTTCACATGATGACCTCATCAGTGTGTTGCAGAGAGGATGTTTGTGTTAAAAGTGGACTGAAGTGCAGAGGTAGCTATGTACAAAGTTAAATGTATTCTCCTGAGTGAAACTGCTTTCAGTACATTTGACATTGAAGAATTACTTACCTGTCACTAGAACCCACCCACTCACACACAGTTTTCTAATGGGAGAATTGAACTGCCAACTTATTTAGTCACAGCATCTAGAGAAGAAGGTACTAGTTCAAGCACCACATGAAAAGTCTGACTTTAATGTTGTAAAAGTGTAATTTGTAAAACTTCACTGTTTGGAACACCTGGTAGTATGCATCACAGGTTTTTGGGACAGGTGTACATATGTGGATAGGCCAACATAACAGCACTAGTCTTGCCCCATGTAATGATGTACTTATATGATAAGATTTATATACTGTCATTCATGTACGCTATATTATAGTGAGGGACATTTACCTGTTTCACAGTATGGGGTGTCAACGACAATCATAATTTTAAAACAGTGGATTATCAGGCAAGCATTCATGCCTATTTATCCCTGCATGATTGCCTGCAAATAGTATACATTTATAATGTTACTGTCAGTTGTCTTATCTCATGCTAGTACAACATGCCTTAACAATTCAGCCACTCCTAAATATGACAGTACACTTCAGAATAAAATTTTACCAACCATTGTAACATAGTTGCAAGTATAATCATTGGAATTCCGACATCCATTAACAGACTGACTTAATTAAGTCATCACTCTGAAATCCAGATACCTTGGTTTCATATTCAGTAACGACATGAAGAAGTTGTACAACCTACACAAGGAATTATGTTGGAAATACTTTTTACTCTCTGTGTGAAGTGCATAGCTGGAAAGTTCATTTGCGCTGCTGATGGCAAAGTATTGGTCCATGAGTAATCATATCTTGAGGTGTTCGACTTAGAATGGGAGTTAGCAGTACTCTGCGGTGTTCCATGCCGACCTTCTCATAAACGAGCAGTATTCATGTACCACCATGTCTAAATTTGAAGAAATACTAAACAGATATGTGTTATAGCCATGTTTCAGGTGTCATGATTTACATATTTGTTATGACAGTTGCAGTTCTTCAATACTGATATGTATGATACAGGTGTATTTTGAAACATGAGGGACCAAGTATGTTATTGCCGATGGAAACATGGCTTATGGAAACTGATTGGAATCAAGTAGCATTACTGGATGATACACAAGGAGTGTACAGAGGTGGACAGCTGGTAACAGGAATACACATACAGACACAGATACAGTAAGATATTACTTTATGTGTCATTTCTGCACATATTGGTGTTCTGTTACTATTTGCTTTATTGTCATAATTATTCAGGCAAGATCTGTGCAAGACTTTGTTCACAACAGAGATCAAGCACATCAATACAACAGCAGATAATATTTAAATGTAAAGCCAACAGGTATACCCACAGGAGTCATAAAAACCATACAAAAACATTATGGCATAAATCTAGATTCGAATCTTGACAGCATCCCAAGAAAATGTACTGAGCTCAGTATTATCAAACTGCACCACATAGAAGCCCTTACCCCATAGAAGACCTCACAAGACCCAAACGTAGTGAAAGTTTTGAAACATGAGGAAAATAAATCTAAGATGACGTCCCTGCTTAGGCTAGCAGAAGCATATCGGTGTCATGCAGGAATGGAAAGTAAACCACAAGTGGATAAAACCAAGGCAGCAACTGAATGTGCCAAAAAACAAAAGAAAGAATATAAGGTGAAGGACCAGATGAGAAGGCAAGAAATGTGGAAAAAGCATAAATATAGTTGCAAGTATAGACAACTTCTGGAAGAACCTCATGTTGATCAGGAATGAATGCAGGAATAGTTAAGGAGAGGTGAATTCAGACCAAGAGATGAGAGGTTAATATCGGCAGCACATGATAGTGAGCTATGTACACATTGGTTCACAAAGTCCATTGAACATGCAGGAGAAACAGACAAATGTAGGTTTTGTAAAACAGAATTGGACACAGTTGCACACCTCATTGCTGGTTGTGACATAGTAATGGCAGAAGGACTGTTTACTGAAAGGCATAATAATGTGGCGAGACTGTTGCACTGGGAATTTTGCAAACATTATGGTACTGAAATAGCTGAAAAACACTAGAAACATGAGCCACATAGCATCATAGAAAATGATGAAGTCTACATCACATGGGATTATCCATTACCAACAGTTCAAAAGATAGATGCTAGAAAATCAGAAATATTGGTCCAAGAAAAGAAGACAAAAGTAGATTGATTATTGAAATCAGCACACTCACTGACTATAGTGTCCTACGTACAGAGAGATGCAAAGTCATAAAATATCAGGATTTGCAGCAGAAATGAGAGCAATGTGGAAGAAAGGTACCCAGATAGTTCCAGTAGTAGTAAGAGCAATGGGTCTTATAAAAAAGAGTCTACAATCATATTTAGATATGTTACCAATACATGTAACTCCATGTGTATTGCTGAAGGAGTCATTACTGGGCACATTGCGGGTGCTGCGAAGATGAACTTTTGAGAGACATCAAAGAGTGAAACAATATTGATTTCATGAACTTTAATTGTATTTTGACTTAGGAATTGGTTCCATTTCCATCATGGTATTAGAAACCCAAAAGATTTGGAGAAATTAAAGAGAGAAGTCCTTACTTCACAAAGGTCAAATAAGACAACAGATTGCAGAAAAGGAGAATGCATGGATTACTCTTCATCATACTCATGACAACTTCATGCTATAAATTCAACTCCAGCTTGTTCAACAGAAGAGTAACCTGACTGTACATAGCTAAGCTTAATAGTGCAAAGGACTCCAGTGTAATTCGTCCAAAGGCAAAAAGTGACAAGATTTTGCTATAAGCTGTGTACTTCCATTTAGCGTAAGTTGCAGTTGGTGCTCACACCAGACATTGTGCAAATGTGGAGGAGAAAGATTAATGACACAGAAGAGAGAAGATGCATAGGTAGAGGGAGAGGGAGGCAAGGACCAAGTAGCTCCTGACAAGCTCAACATCCTGCAAAGGCTCTCCTACTTCACGTGCTTAAAATCACACAATTAAAGGGACAGGGAATACTGACTGAAGCAGAAGGGGTAAATGGAGAGAGGGAGAGATGGAGACAGAAATAGCAACAGTATTTTTTTCTGAGACATGTAGGACCATCCTTATGGCCATCTTTATGATGTGGTACTCTTACTTACTTCCTCATTATTACTCTTTTGTGCTCTGTACAATAAAATGCTTGTTATAGGGAGCAAGAAGGGGCAGGAGAGCACAACCAACATTAAGACACGAGCAGGATACTGGTGGCTTAGTAAGTTTCCCTGTTGGGATGAATTTTTTTAAATGCTTTCTTGCTGCACTATTCAAATGGTATGTTAATGAAACGTTATATG
This sequence comes from Protopterus annectens, assembly GCF_019279795.1. Classification (NCBI taxonomy): domain Eukaryota; kingdom Metazoa; phylum Chordata; order Ceratodontiformes; family Protopteridae; genus Protopterus; species Protopterus annectens. Next base: position 1,751,716,567 of record NC_056737.1, on the reverse strand, counting down.
TGAAGAGAAATGCAGATGTTTGCAGTTAACCATATGATAGGAATATCAAATATCATGAAATAATAATTTGACATACAGCTGTAATTCAAACCATAAGACTACAGAAAAAGATCACTTTATAGACAAGGGAATTATCTCAACAAACCACAAAGGAGCTTATAGCTCGTTCCATCCATCAGGCTAAGGACTGTTACAATACCTGTTTCGAAGTAATGCCTTTACTCTGCCTTTAGTCTGTATTCCCATACTGCAGGGGAGATAAGAACATTTTCATGATGCAAACAGACTACTGCTCGTGAAACTAAAATCTTCAACTTTTGTCACTGAAAGTTAAATGGTATTCATCATCACTCAGCATTGGTACGCTATGCCAACCTCTGTGAAAATGCTGAGGCCAAAAAGCTTGTATGATGTGCAATTCTATTTTTTGACCAGATTAAATGTGGAAAAAAAATGGGTTGACAGGACAGTGGTGAAAATGAGAGTGGCAAGCAGAGGGTAGGACACAGGGGAAAGAATGCAGTAATTTACAAGAGGCTGATGGGAGAACACCGTAGCTATCTACTTCTTCAGAACATAAATGCAGTCTTTTACACACAATTTCATGACTATGGAGATTTAACAACAACAGAATAATGTTGTAAAGCCAATTGGAACAAATCATGTTTGTCAAGATGACACACAGGTGAAGTGGAGAGCTATTTATGGGGCATTATATTTACATATATACATATATATATATATATATATATATATATATATATATATATATATATATATTTACTTGACATATATTTGCGTGTGTGTGACAGGTGCCTTTTTTTTTTGGAGAGATAGGAATGTTGGAGAAGGTGACTAGGAATAAGAGGGTAATATAAGTAGGGTAGTTTAGGTTCAAGCACCACAGACCAGGACATATAGAACATATAAGACAAACAGGGATGGTGATGGACACAGTATGTTAGGGGCAACATGACAGGGAATAGGTAACACTTAAAATCTAGTCCTAACCCTCAAATCTGTCATCACTATCTCCTGTATCAGTTGCCTTGATCTGTGACAGATAAGGCATAATTTTTGCAATACAACTCACAAGCCTTTTCAACCCTTTCAACTCTGCCAGTTTGGACAGCATGTCCCTTCACCATAATGCCATCCACCAGCTTTGACAGCTCCCGATAGGTGACAAAATCTCCACCTCCCCTATTACTGCTCTTGGAGGGTACCACTGCACCAGCAGTTGGGGCAGAGCTACCTGATGCAGGAGGAACAGGTAGGGCAGGAGTTGTGGAGGCAACTCTGACAGGTTGTGATCCATATGTGGTGAGTATCTGTACTGCCTATGATTGTGATGCCACAACCATTGGTGTAGGTATGGTGGGCCAACCCCTGTGGTCATTCTACCTCCCTGAAAAGATGGCCATTTTTTAGCAGCAATATATTAAGAAATAAAAGTATATATACGGAAAATAGAGAAAGAGATAGTGCAGGTTAAACAAAAAGAGAGAATTAGATCAATGGCATGTCATATTAGTTACATTGGTTCATTATTTCAGTAAATAAACCAGTATGAAAAATATGTAAGTACACCTTGACCTCATCCAGATATGATTAGAAGGCACTAATGTCTCATAAAATCAATCATAATGGTATGATATGACTGACAGAATAATGTATTCCACATGCCATATCAGATATCTGCTTTCAAAGGTAATACTTGCATTTTCCAAAATTAGATTGTTAGTGTCATGCAGTATTGAAGTTAAGCTCTTCTAAATGATAATATCCTGAAAAAAATTGAACACGTGTTTCTGGCTATTGAACTCACACGCAATTAAACTGATGTACTCATTGCCTATAGAAATTTTGAAGAACTATTGGAGCAGGCAATTATGTTTGATATAAAACGTAAGGTCTGCCTGTTCAAGATGATATAGAGCAATGGAGTGAAAATACTTTTATGTTTTGCATTCAGAGCTCATGCATACTTACCCAGTACCTTGCTGAGGCAACTTAGTCTGCTACTGCTGTTCATGGTTTTCTGGTATCTCTGCTGCAGTTGTACAACAGTCAAAAAGAAAAAATAGATACTTGAATGCATGGCTAACTAATACCATATCATAGACAGATGATGGGTCAGTAAACTCACACAACTGAGAGGTGTTTGAAGTCTTAAATTCATCCTCCCATTGCACAGGTGGTCCTACTTGCTTTTTTTCATGTCTCTGCAGTGGTGATAATAGTGCTCCCCAGTGCTTGGATGCCAACTGAACTGGAGACAACATTGGTCAAGCTATTCCAAGCCTCAGTCTTATTCTGAGAACAACTATAATTTTCCTGCAGCAGCCTCTGGCTGTAGCACTTCAAAAAGAGTGCTCCAAGATCCCGAACTCCTTAAAACCCCACCTTTGAGCTCTAAATGGAACACCATCCCTACTATCACCAGACGTGTCTGCAGCAGTCAAGCTAGAAATATGTGTCTGAATTGAAACCTACTACAGATCTTGTTTGTATAAGCTTGTGCACAAAGATCCAAAGCCTTGCCAACTGCATTTGTGTAATTGGCAGCACAGTGACAGCTTGCTAGACATATTAGCAAATTAGATCCCAAGGCACAGAAGATGTGGAATATGGCAGTGAGATTTGGCAATGCCTGGAGCTCAGACTATTGGCACATATTCAGATGTTAAACAATGACATACTTTAGTGTGTTTGTTGTGATAATTGTTGGTTAGAGGAAAAAATGATATGGCTTATAACATATTGACCTGTTGAGATTTACACATTAGAAAGAATGAGTAGCCTTTAGAACTTACTTTTTAACTCATTCAGGCTTATAGCTCCCTTTTTGTATACTTCCACTTAACACTCATAACTCCTTAGGGCATCCAGAACTTTTTTGGGTCTGGCTGCACTTACTAAGTGATTCACCAGCTAATAATTAGCAGTATTAGAAATGGCAAGTAGTTATTAACAACATGACGCTAAGACTGTTAGTCTATGATCTGCACAAGTAGGGAAATTAATCAGTGTTTATCACATATTATATTATCTTTATGTTCATATTTTCATAATGGTGAGCCCTACATGTTATTGAGAGATATGGTATAATATGTCATGGTGGGAGATAGGAAACTTCATTGTCAATCATTCATAGGTTCATAGGTTGGTACTAGGCTATCAGCCGTAGGGCCTATACAAGCCTAGCCATAACAATTACCTGGCTATTTCTTCCCACACTATTTACTTCCCTGGACCCCTGTCTAGCAGGGTGACTGACAAGTTCCCCAGGGTGAATTTCCTTTCTCCCATCCAATCGTCAAGGTTCCTTTTGAAGAGGGCCAAAGAGGTGCTCTGCTTAATATGTAATGTATGGGTAGTCTATTCCAGAGTCTGGGGAGTCTCTTGGTCAGGAACCTATCCCTCCAGCATGTTTTGTTTATTGTGATGACAAGGTTTAGATCCCTGGAGTGTGTGGCTCTGAGGGCTTGGGATTTCTTTAAGTGTAGCATGTCCAACAGATCTGGGTTTGACATGGCCTTGCATGTTAAGCAGATATCGCCTCTGAGTAGACGATATGTGACAGAGTATAGTTGGAGTTTTTTAAGGTGGTCAGTCTAGGACAACTGCTTTAGGCCTGTGATTCTTTTAGTGAGGTATTTCTGCGGCCATTCCAGTTGTTGCAGATGTCTTGAGAGGTACATACCAAATGGGGCGTTGTATTCTAAAATGGGTCTAATGAGGAATGAGTACAGTGGGACAATGACCTCCTTTTTTCTGGATGAAAAGCCCTTAGTGATGAGGTGTGCCACATAGAAGGATATACCGACTGTTGTGGCGATGTGGTTATCGAAGGTGAGACCACTGTCTACCTGTGTCCCTAAGTCTCTTATCACACTTTTGGTGTTTAGTGTACTGCCACCTATGTGGTAACTCACGGGTACATGTTTTTTCCCAAAAGGGATAACTATACATTTCTTGGCATTGAGCTTGAGCCCATGGCTCTGGCACCAAGCATCTGTTTCTGTAAGGTGCTTTTGTAGAGTATCCACATTATTTGGGGATTCAATAATGGCTCCTAGTTTGCAGTCATCTGCGAACTTTGTTAGCCAGAGTCCCTTAGTGTTGGCCTGTACTTCAGAGAAGTAGATGCCAAACAAGAGCAGTCCCGGGACTGAACCCTGAGGTACTCCACTTGTCACTTGTCTGGAGCTGGATTTGGAGTCAGCTACTTTTACAGTGTGGGTTCTGTCAGTAAGCCAGTTGGCAACCCATCGAGTGACATAGGGATTAATGGCCAGTTTAGTAAGTTTATCTATGATTCCAGAGTGGGGGATGGTGTCAAAGGCCTTGGTGAGGTCCAGATAGGCTGTGTGGACCACCTTACCCTCATCTACAGCTCTGGAGACTGATTCAAAAAAGTCAATCAGGTTCAGGAGACAAGATCGGCCCTTCACGACCCCAAACTGGGTGGGGTCCAGTGTTTGAAGGTTGCCAATGTCTTTGTTTATAAGTTCCATGATAATACGTTCCATGTCCTTGCAGATCAGGCTCATCAGGCTGATAAGGCAGTAGTTCCTGGGATCCAAGGTGGATTCCCCCTTGTGAAGTGGGATAACTGTAGCTGTGCTCCACTCAGTGGGCATGACGCCTGAGGTGAGGCCATGATTAAACATGACACTTTGGTCAGTTGCCAGTTCATTTTGTAGTTCATGTAGTACACAGCCCGGGATGTCATCTGGTACCATGGATGCTGTATTCTTAGCTTTGGAAAGTGCATTTTTTACCTGTGTGGCCATTATTACCAGAATTTGGCAATCTGCCGGTATTGAGATGGGCCATTTAAGGGGTGAGATGGGGGTGAAGTTGGCACTGAATCGATCTGCCAGGATATTGGTAATATCCTTGGGATCAGTATATTTAATGTCATTCTGTTGCAGCTCAGAGCAGATCTGAGCATTGCCATTTAGATTCTTGGCATAATTATAGAATGCCTTGTGGTTGTCTTTGGAATCTTTGGCAATTTTATTTTCATAACTAGCTTTGGAGGATTTTGTGAGGGATCTCAGCTTCTTACTGAGGCTGGTAAGGGAGCTTTTTGCATCCTGGTATTTTCCTCTTTTTCTGCAACAGTTTCTTCCTTTTGTTGTAAAGTTTGTTTATGGCAGGGGACCACCAGATTGGCTTCTTTTTTTTTGGAGGAGAGCATCTTGGTCCTATTTGGGATGGCACGATTCATGCATGAGTGGATGTGCTTGTACAGTGCCTTAGTGTAGGATTCAGCAGTCGAACTTTCAGTTCCCGTCTGCATGGGTGTCATGACTTTTGCCACTTCTGACTTGAGTAGCATGAAGTTGGCTTTGTAGAAGTTTTTTTATGGAGGTTTCCTTACTGGGGGTCGGGGGTGGGATGTGGATGTTAAGGGTGATTAGCTTATGGTCAGACCTGACCAACGAGAGGGTGACCATAGGTGTGGAGCATCGATTTCCCATGTTGGTAATGACCAGGTCTAGGATATTGGAGCCCCTGGTGGGACTATGGATTAGTTGATCCAGGGCATTGGAATTTATGAATTCCAAGAACCGTTAGGCAAAGGTGTTGGTACATGAGTAGTTTTCCCAGTTAATGGCAGGGTAGTTGAAATCACCTAGTATTAGGGTGTTTGGTTGTATCTTAATATTTTCCAGTATGTTCGGAAAAGTGTAGAGAGAATCTTGGGTCATGTTGGAGGATCTGTAGCAAGCTACAATTTGGATTGCAGTCTTACCTAGTGGAGAATTTCAGATGCATTGTGTTGGGCAACTAGCCTGGTGGTGTGAATATCCTTGGTGAATATGGACACTCCTCAACCTTTAGTGTTTCAGGCCTGGTTTGGTGGCCAAAAAGTGTATTAAGAGTTGTAGCCTGGTATTGCAGAGGTGCTCTCTGGAGCCTTTTACCAGGTGTCAGTTACTGCACAGATATCGATGTTCTCCATTTTTAGGAGTGCCTTGAGAGAGTGCATTTTGAGGTTTAGACTTATAGCATTGAGTAGCATTACCTTCAGACTTTGCATGCTTGTACCTGTTACAGTGGTGGTTTTGCCCTTTAAACTTTGCCTAAAAAAGGCACTATAGGGGTGGCAACAGCCTTAGCCAGTAACCTGAATCCCAGGGGTGACAGGTGCAGACCATCTGTGGCAAAGCATCATGGTCTGTCAATCATGTCGTCTCAGGCAGACAGATACTGGATCCCCTTTGAATGACAGCAGAAACTTAGCCAATTGTTGAAGTCAGTCATTTTGTCCTTATATTGTGGTATCATTCTGGGTGAAAGCAGGATGCTACTCAGGGCTAGGGCATACCTGCCTGGGCCACATGATCCTAGAGCTCTTCCATGTCTCTTTACATGTAGTGTAGGGAGGTATATCTCAAGTCACTCACTCCAACAAGGCCAATTTCAGAGTCATATTTGCACTTGTTGTGTAGTGACTTGAGTGCATGCATTATGTGGAGGATCCTGGCATCCAACAGGCAGCTGACTGTAATCTTTTCCTTGTTCAGCCTGGTGAGTGGGACATCAGTGTGCCTGACTATAACATCACCTACGACTAAATTGTTAGGTGCGTTGTCTTGCCTTAGGGGCTGTTGCTGGGTGGCACACTGGTGTTGTGAGCTATGTGACACTTTGGTTGTGATTGGCGTTTGTTTGCATTTCAGCTTCGGAGGTCCTTGTTGCTTGGGCAGGTTACAGTTAAGGGCCTCTGAATATGTGGATTTAGTATTGCTATGTGTGGGTGTTGGCAGTGTGGGTTTAGAAGGGCTATGTGTTGCTTGACGTGTAGTGCGAGTGTTAACCTTCTCCTCTTGACTGCCTAGCACAATCTTGGGTGGAGAGAGCTTTGCTTCCAGCTTGGCTATGTAAGTGCATCTCTTGCAGGTTGTAGTGTTGGGTGGTAGGAGGAGAGGGTTTCCTGTGTACATGAAGCAATTGCTGCATTGCCCCAGTATGCCCATATTCACCAGGTGGACAGGAGAAATCACTGGAAGCTGACAGTTGGACATGCCTAGTTTGGTGCTTTTTTTGTAAATTACAGGAGTTGTTTTCCCTTACCATAGCAAAGTACTTTGATATTATAGGCTGTTTATTGCCTATGATTAATTTCTCCTTATTAACAAGGAGAGTTGAGTGCTTGTATCAATTTAAGGCTTCCTAGTGCTTTCCAGCAGGTATTAGAGCAAGTGCTAGTCACAGGGATGCTTAAAGGTAAGATGAAAACAAATGGTTTATCCTAAACACTGCAGTGTGCACTAGAGAAGTTAGATGAGGAAGTATGTAACTTAAGTTTTACCTGTCTAAAAAGTTAAGTTTTAGTGAAGAGTCACTGTTTTTAAAACAGCAAGATAGATTGAAAGGGGGTGGCCACTTTTGTATTCAGGTACTATGGAATGCAGTAGGATGGCCAATAAATTTAAATAGTTGAAAGGGAGTGATTTCACAAAATGATAATTTTGTGCTTACTCACAAAAGCCAGTGAAAGCAGAGAGGAAATGAGATATATGGTCAAATTAACATAAGAGGCAGGCAACTAGAAAGACAGTGGTATTTAAGAACACAACAGTAAACGGGTAGGAAGGTGGGAAGACAATTTCTGCCTGACTCACAAGAGACAGAGCTGTGGTCTCTTTTGAAGTTTTAATATGCAGTTAAAAGCAGAATACAAGTAAAACATAAGGTAAAGAAAACAAATCATAGTATTCAAAATATAAAAAGGCAATAAAGTAATACAAAATACAACAAACAAAAAGCAAACTAACCTTTCCTTCACAGCAAAGTGTAGCAGAGTCTGGGTGGTGAGACTTTTGTCTGGGTGAGTCCATTTGTATCACAGTTTACCTCAGATATTACTAGGTATTTGTTAGTTATTATGAAAATAAAAAATATTTATGTGTGTACTTAAATACTTAAACAAAAGTATCTTGAAACCAATGATATCAAGTGAAACCTTAGATGTTGTTGAAGAACTAACTTGGATTGCTGCACTGTAAGTTGCACATTTTGAGAGTTTTAGTGTTATTTATATTGCTAATTATAGAATTAATCAGATGTGTTCATATTATTGTAAATTCCTCAATAAGCATGCACTCATAGAGGAATTTATTGTCTTCTTGTGAAAGATTATGCCGGCTAACAAAATATTCAAACAATACATTTCTGGGTTGTGCAGTTTCCAAAACATGACAATTTGTGAGAGTGTAGTAAAAATATAACTTTGTGTTTGTATGCATTATAATATATTATAACATTTATGGGAAAATCACGAATGCACTGACTATTAACACTGTAAAGAAAACTTTTTACTGATAACATTGCTATTTTTACTGTCTTAGCATGTGTTGTTTACAAAATATTTACAGTTGTTTATCTTGTGCTTTTTAAATTTATTTTTCAAAAAAAGATCTGCAATGGAAGCTGTGTTAGGCTGCTAGAGGCGTGATATTCCATACCAAGTGTTAATTAGACGGACATTGATTTGAGAATAAATGGAGACATACTTTAGAGATGCCTCTATGTCTGTAACTGTACTAAGTCATGGGACTGCATTTCTTTGTAAAAGGCAGTGTTTGTGTTTGCAAAGACATCTCAGATGCACACAGATGCATAACCTGAGTAAAACATGATGAGTTAGGTTAAATACATACTTCATAATATATACTGTCATAAACACATTCTTATATCTGATAACTCATACTAATTATAAAAAAAATTGTGCAGAGCATTCTTATGCATTTGCATTTTATAGTAAATATCATCTTTTTTAACATAATTTATACACATTTTATTGGGCAACATTTGTTGCAATAAACATAGTTATGATACTCATTTGCTTTTATTGTTAAATTCCAATTCAAAATGTTGTGAAAAATAACATTCTGACATCATTATTAAAACAACTTGTAAACTGCATTTGAACACTGCATCAGCTGTCCTCTTTCTGTAAGTTCTCTGCACTTACACCTTAAGCCACAGAGAAACTTACCTAATAGGTGTATTTTTTTCACTGAGTACTACCAGAATGATGAAGGCCACTCACTAGCACCAGGCTTGTTTGCACTACAGGCTGCAGCACAAACTAAATGTTTCTTTTTTTTCTTAGGAAGTGAACTATGTCTGTGCGATGCCAAGCACATCACAAATGCAAATGACATTTAAAAACAAATGGCAGATGAAAACAATCTGACATGAAAATTAATTCAATAAACAGGTATAACTAGTAATGACCAGAGTAAGAAGTACATTGTATTGGCATTCATCCTTCTTACATCACTTTGCAACATCCAGACATTTAATTTCTGGGGCATATTATCAGAACTGTAGTTAATACCAAATAATGTGAAAGTGGACAGACGAAAGCTCACAAGTTGTCTGCAATACCAAGAATAGTTGTTTTAAACAGCAAAACATTGATCTAACAAATTGTGTAAATATGTATTCAGACCCCACTCTGTAAAATTATCAGTTAACTGGATTCAGACACTGTATCTCATGTCTTGTTTCTTTAAACTTACTTCATATGCACCATGTGCCACAGAGAAAGTTATCTGACAGGTGCATTTTCTTCACTAAGTACTATTCTGGGTGCTGATATCCCACACACTAGAGACTGCCTTGTTTGTACTACAGAAGGTAGCCCAAATTAAATTTTCATTTTTCCTTAGGAAGTGACCTGCAGTTGACTTCTAGGGACTGCTGCCAGTCCAGAGTGTGCAATGCCAAATGCTGTGCAAACGATGAAGAGGAAAGATTTTTAAAAAGTACTTAAATAGAGGAAACATTATGAAACAAGTACTTAAAATGTAGAGTTCTGATATTTCCTCAACTTTCTTGTCTTGCAACATGAACATATTCTCCTCAAACATCATTATTTATACTCAAACACAGCCCTGTCTGTATCAGTACACCAGGACATTCTCAAGACATACTTGAGATTCTTAATGGTATGTGTTACAGATGCATACTGTGAAGAAAAAAAAAATAACATTACATAGACTCAAGATGTGACATAGTCTCAAGTGACATTACAGGTACAGCAGAACCATAGTTCTGAGCTTTGTTCTGTGTAACTAGCAGTTAGATGTATGGATGCTTGTGATACTGGCACCAGGGAAGCCAATCTTTCCTCACACAATATGAACTATTAAATTGAAACACTGCAGCTCTATTTTTCTCTTTATTTTGTGAAAATTATTTCCTTATCTATGTTTCTGTAAAAACACTGATGTGTAATTTGCCTTGCAGTTGATATGTTTCAATGAGCAATGTACTTCCTTAGAATTGCAGACCTAATGTACTCAGAGGCAAAAATTGTGGTCATAAACAAGTCATATAAATGTAAGGGATGTTGCTTGTAAGCACCTCCTCCCTGTCACACTCTTGGTAAGTGTATATCAAAGAGGAATGACTACTTGATTACTATTTCAGTCAGACTAATCATTCACACGTGCAAGCACTTAGCAGGTAATGCTTCTCAGTGTTCATCCTCACAGACGTAGGGCTTTTGCATACAATTGAGTAGGTCCTTACAGCACTTCACTTAGTGCAGATTTAGGTATTCAAAAAAGCTAACAAGTTCACATCTTATTTGCATACTGACAGTGCTCAGATGACTGAACCTGCACTATATAAAAGTAATTGTGAAGGTAAGGAACTTGTGTCATACTAGGAAGACCGAATCCAGAAATCTGGATACTGCTACTTGCTTTGAAAACTCGCATCTACTTTCACAACTGACTCGCAGTGAATGTAGGTTGCTGTTATATACAAACTGATGTATTTTAAACTTAGCTAAGATTGCATTTAAAATGCAAGTATTGCTTTACAGTCTGCATTATTCTCAGTTGCTATTGGCGTAGGCTTGCATACCAGTTATTTCTTGACCCCACAGAATTTCTCTAAATAATGATAGCATTTTCATGGGAATTTCAATTTGGGAAGTTGACCACTTATTGCAGATGACTGTCATATTACTTATTACCAAGGTCATTGATTTTTACATTATTAGCACACACAATTATGTTAAGTTTCTGACGTCTGCCTGGCTGCCCTCCTTGGATATCCACAAAAAACTGTTAACCATATTTCTGTGACAGGTGTACATGATTTTTATTAATGCTGCAATGTACTATGGAGTTACAGAAATGTTTCTCCTACTATGAATTTTTTATCAAGTTCCTTCTTTTGCATCTATATATATGTGTGTGCATTCTGGATCTCTATTAACCCGTGTGTATTCAAATGGAGCATTCTTTTTATATGAAATTTGAGTATGATGCTCAGATACATTCATAGATGCTTTTTGGGGGTGGACAATCACTTTTGCTTTACTCATTTTTCTTTTCTTTCCTGCTATGGTTTCTTTCATACAGGGCTATGATGCCAAAGACATCTGCATCTCATAAACAGTCATACACTGCCACTGAGTATGATGTGATTATTGAGGCACTGCATTAACACGGGTCGTTTATCTTAGATAGAGAGAGAGAGAGAGAGAGAGACAAGGATGAAAAGTCAGAGTGTAAAACAACTAGTAAACAAAAAGGCACTAAGGTAACATAACAGGTAACCTCACAAAACCTTTATTAATCCACAATTTGATGAAATAAAAAAACAGCAACTTGAACTGACTAAGCGCGTTCACCCTCAGGGGCATCTTCAGAGTCAGTTAACTTCAGTAAAAACAACCTTTAAATACAGCTATTAATTAGTGCTTGATTAATCGATGATGAAAAAGCAGGAGCGTAGTTAAATTAAACAATTATCCCCTAACGTTCCTGTTCACCAAATCTTAAAGTCCTGCTCAACAATACCTTGTTTGCTAGAATCTCAAGTAAGTAATAGCTACCCAGAATAAATAAATAAACCAAAATAAAACATCATAAAAAGCAATGTGTGCAGTAATAAACATTCCATATAAAACAAAAAACATATCTGTTAAAATATTTAAATTTACATAGTTTTATATTATATACAAGCTGCCTTGTATCTTAAAATACATGCTAGGGATAGTGCATCATTGATACCAGGAGGATTGCTGGCATCAAGTCTCAGTTGCCAAAGACATTCTCTTATTTCCAACATGGTTTTAAAGTCCCCCCCAAAATCCTTTGTATATAGCCTGTCAATAAGTGTCAGCCATACACTGCCACTGAGTATGATGTGATTATTGAGGCACTGAATTAACACGGGTCATTTATCTTAGATAGAGAGAGAGAGAGAGAGAGAGTGAGAGACAAGGATGAAAAGTCCACTCATGATGGTATCTGGGAACAAGTAGTCAACGATGTGAACACAGTCAGAAGCCATGGACATACGTATTCCAAAATAAGACCTAGGTACAGTGATATGATCATTGCAGCCAGAAGCTGGGCAGCTGCAATTGCCTGTGAATGTACGACTATGGGGAGGGGGTCCTGCTACCAAGCCACCACTGACTGAAATGGAAGAGTCCATGTCTACTGTCAGAGATCCAGGCAGCTCTGCACAATGTTCAACAGAATCCTTGATGATGGGGCTGACATGGAAGACAATCCGTGTGTGACTACTGCAAAACTTCCAGATATCTTATATAATTAAATAATTGTTACTGTGTGAGGATGCACGCACATGCACACATATACATACATATATATACGTATATATATATATATATATATATATATATATATATATATATATATGTATAGATAGATATAGATATAGATAGATAGATATAGATATATATGTGTATATATATATATATATATATATATATATATATATATATATATATATATATCGACAGAAAAGATTTTTATGAGATGTGTCTTGCTCTGCAGCTGTAAAGGCAGTTTCTTCTGTAATTTGCTTTGTGATGCTTATTATCCATGTTTAATCTTCCATTTTTATATCTAGGCAAATCTGGGTCTGTTATTCCTTGATCACCTGCACATGGTTAGCACCCCTTCTGTATTCTTATACATATACAAAAAGATGTATGTGTAACTGAAAGTTATTTATTTTAATTTCATTAGCATATGTTCATTGTTAACTCATTACATCCAAGTGATGCCTCTAGGTGCATCTTCAATTAACTCCTACTGACACCTCAAGGCATCAATTATTGCTTGTTCATATTAGCATCAATAATTCCAAAACCATGCTATGTACAATATTTTAAAAGATTTCATCTTAAAGCTTACACAATGGCAAACTCAACTGCATTAATATTTGAGCGCTTTCTAGTGCAGGTAAGGAGATATCAACTACTGTTTTTATGATATTAATTTATATAGATATTATTTTCACATTTTTCTAAATATTTACACAACCAAGTAACACAGACAGAACTCCTTCATCTCATAAGAAAGACCTCAGCTAGTTGAATAAAATGTTGATGACAATATGTGTATAACTTGAGTGGTTGCTGAGATATTATAAGTTGTTGGTAAAAAGTACAAACTTAATAGTTACTGTATTTACTGGGACCTACAAAATTCAGTTTAAGACCTAGAACCTAAGGAAAACTACAACTATAAAAATAGTTTGGGATGAAGGGTTTGCCATTTATACTTCTTTCATAACCCCTATGATTCCAGAAATATGAACATTTGTTTGAAATGTGAGGACATAATTTGATTTTGTCAAAAGCCTTAGGCTCCATCCATTGGAAGTTACAGTGCACACTTCCTGAGCTCCATTGGAGTGAATGAGTACATCTTTCACATAACATAGGTTTGATCATGTTTTATTCTATTTCTCTTTATTTTTTCTTGTGTTGTTTGCTTGCTATTATAGGTGATCCTGCCAGTGGCAATGTGGAGCTCCTTCCGCTTCATGTCAGAGTGCAGATAGCCACTGATGATGATGGCAGCCATGAAGAGGCACAGACAGGGGTTGTAGAGGTTCAGGCTGAAACTGAGGTTGTGACTCCAAACTCTCCTGACCCTTTTATTTTTGATACAGTCAGTATGCCTATATATACCAGTGACACAGAGAATTCAGACTTAGGACAGGATGAAACTGACACAGTTGATGAGGGTACTGCAGTTACTTCAGTTACAGAACTAGTTGATTCTCCCAATAGTCATTGTGAGGGTGAAGTGTCACACAGGCAGGTTGATAGATGTGCTCAGAGGAGGCCTGCTGTCCACCTTCCTCCTGATGTTGGAGTGTCAGTAGGTGACACACAATGTATGTGCATGGCTGTCTTGGAGCAACAGGAACATTCCACAAGGGCCTCAGTAGAGATAGTTCAGGTACTAAAGACTGTATATTCCAGCATGTAGGACTGCTTTAACCATGTAGGTGTCTCCTTAGAAAGAATGAATGTGCCCATAGTGGTACTACTTCCACTGCTCTGTCAGTGATTGTGGCGTCCACACCCAGACATGGTAGGACATGTGGTCATGGTTCTGGGCATAGTCATGATAAGAGTTCATCTTGCAGATATCACTCATGTTTGGGTAGCACCCTGACATCTAGACAGGGCCATGGAACTAAAAGTGCAACTCCTGGCAGAGATACTTCTTGTGGTCAGGGATGACAACGTTGAACAGACTATGTTACCATGCACAACTCATACCTGTCCAAGATGCCAGTTCATAGTGCTGCCACAGTGCTTGACTGTGTCCATGCAGACACATGCATATTCAAGGAATACTTGTCCATACCACCACACACACATACACACACACACACACACACACACACACACACACACACACACACACACACACACACACATTATATTTATCTAAGCTGTACTTTTGACAGCTATAAACAACTTGCTACTAATACTGCAAATTGGATACCTAAGGAATAAATTATTGTTTTACTTGCACACGATCACTTCTTTGGTGTCAGGCTTCCCATCCTGCCTCCTCTTCACTCGTGCAAGTGATGATGGCTGTGCCCTGGCCTTTGCACATTTCTTTGTGACTTTGTATTGCATATATATCTGATGCACAGGGTGGATAGCTAATATTTGCTTATTATTATGCTTATTGCTTATTTATACTTTTAATCATAGTTCATAATCAGTTGTGAATAATTGCTCTTGTAATTGTTGACCCTCACTTTGTTTCTGTTACTGTTCTTAATCAGGTAGTCAAGGTAGATATTTAAGTATTGCTTACATTTATACATGTACAAATGTTGCTAACATTGACATGTTCACTGGCTTCCATCTGAGACTCACCGATGAATGGAGCTGTGGGCAGCAGCACAGACTATATATGGTGCCCTATAGAGAGAAGAGTTGAACAGGCCAACCACTTTGGGCATCTACCATGGTGCACAATATCCTCAAATAGGAGAACACAGACCACAGACTGCACGCAGTGGTAGGGCTAGCCACTTGACTGTGTAAAATTATGGCTCTAGGTGATCCGTTCAAGTTGACTAATCATACCTCTCAACTGTACAGATTTTCGCAGAATGACTAGATTTTTGACCCATAATTTTGGTATTTTCCTCATAAAATTTGTGGTTTTCTGCAAACCATTGAGGATTGAAGTCACTGAATAATGATATACACTTGAGTGTTAGACTTTATAACCTTCAGAAAATGCATGCTAACACAATATCTGTTATTCTACAAACTTTCTAAGCTCATAAGAGCAATGTTTAAAATGTGTCACTATTTTTGGGCCTTTGTTCCCTCATTATATTTGGCTTTGTCCAGATTTATGGCTTTAAGACGTTGAGAGGTATGTGACTAATGTCGCCAAATGAGCATGGGTATTTGCCAGTGATAAGTGGGTTGAGGACCCAACCTACTCCATCCTACACCAGGGACCCAGGCAAATGGTGTGACAAAGTGTAAGTGTCCCTAGTGGCCCACCATAAAGACCAGCAACTCTGGGTCAATAATCTACTGTCTGGCTGGTGTCTAGCTGCCCATCCTGGGCTACCTGGGATAGCTTTGTTGAGTGAAACCTGGATGTAAAATCAATCAGCCTGCCAAGCATGAACTGAGAACTGCTACTCTTAATGTAGTTTCACTGACAAGATGCAGCTTGGAAGTGGATGACATGATGATACGGAGGAAGCTGGACATCTATGTATCCAAGAGACAAAAATGGAAGGGAAATGCAGCAAAGCCACTTGTCTTGGGATCCAGAGTCTACTACTCAGGAAGAGAACAGGCTAAAAATGGGACTTGGCTTCAGAAGGAAGTGAGGGATATCATCAGAATCAGTGACTGACTCATGGCAATCAGATTCCAGTGTAATGATAGGGCAGTATTCATAATCTCAGTCTATAACCCACAGCAGGGTTGTGATAGTGAGGAAAAGAGTACACTCAGACAACAGCTGCAAGACCTACTAGAAAAATAGGACAACCTGAATTGGTGCTGATAATGGGTGACTTGAATGCACATATCAGGACAGACAAAACAGGATATGAGGACTGCCTGAGTCAACATGGGTGGGGCAACAGGAATAAAGAAGAAGAGGTCATTCTAGACTTCTGTCTGGCAAATATCTTGATAGTAGCCAACACATGGTTCAGAAGGAGAGAAAGTCCCAAGATCACATACAAGAGTGGCCAACATGCAACTCAGGTAGACTTCAGCAGAGATAGAAGTCATGGATATCGGCCTAAAAATCAACCTGCTGATGGCTATGAGCCATATAAACTGGTCACAGTCTGGTTAGTGAGTATCTTCACTTTTGATCAGTTGCCCCATGTAGCAGACAGCATTTCCTTGCATGCATTATTGTTGCTGGGCTCTAAGCCACATAGCATATTCTGGGTCTGGCCAATGCATCTCTCAGAAAGTGACCTGTTGCTGTTTATACTCATCTGAGTACACTGCTATCCTTCATTGCCTTCTATTTCTTCCCCTGCTATTCAGCCCCTTTTGAGTTACATTCCTCAGAGCTAATGGCAACGCTGTGCTTGCAATAATGGTGGAATCAGGAAAAAAAGCACCCTATTATGTAATTTCCAGCAATGCACAGTATTCTTTCTTTGTGCTCTAAACTGCCATTTCACCTTAAAAGTAGGTTTAAGGCATCAACAGTTACTTTACTACTGCTAAACTATACAGATATGTATTTAAATAAATACACTGCAAGAAAAGTATGATGCTACATTGTTGTGAATGCACTGATGTGAATGTATTGTTGTGAATCTACTGTTGTGACTGCAGTCATGGAAACATTGTTTTGAGTGCATTGTTGCCCATGTACTATTTTGTGTCCAGTACTGTGAGTGCACTTTTGTGAGTGTATTTTAGTGAGTGCACTGTCATGAAAGCATCATTGTGAATGCATTATCTATGTACTGTTTTGTCTGCAATACCACGAGTACTCAGGCAAAGCCAATGTTGTTATACAATGCTGGGACTGAGCTCTCTTAAGGGAGAAGTTGCTGATTATTTCATTTTCCTAAACTGAAATCTTCAAAATGAGAGAATGCATGCAATTGTAGACTTCTAGGTCTTTTATATACATCTACTATGTAAATTATTTTTTATTATTATTAAGTTCATAACTTGTAGATACCAGTGTTTAGGCCTGAAGGGCATTGAAGAACACTAACTCAATAAAGTCAGGGTTAAAAACCCCACATTCCATTCAAATGTCTTGATCTACATCTAGGTTTTTCTTATACTATGAATACATTTTCTGAGTGCAGTAAGGTAGGAGACAAATTATTCCAAATGCTCAGACTAGATTGAGTCAGACATTTACTTATTTGAGCAATATGATTTAAAAATGTAGAAAAAATAATATTCTCAAGTGTATATATAATTAGATTTGAGTTGTTGAGTGTTGCCCCAAGTAATTCAGCATTAAAAGGTTTGATGCCAAAATTGCTACACCATTACACTACCTCTAATGAATAGTAAATAAATTCAGTACTTGTTTCCCCCTGTCAGTTCTAGGCTGGCACTTGCTAATCTCCAGTTCTGCTTCCATAACACAAGTCAAACTGTTTACTGCAGTTAAAATATCAGGCCTAGAAGAAGACTAATTTACTTTAGGAAATGAAGCACCCCTTTTTATAACAAGAGTAGATTTTGTTTAGAACTTCTATTGCTATGTTTATGAAAGTGCTGCTGTTAGTATCACTGGGAGATATAAACCTTTCACGGTTTTTCAAAAGTTTTAGAGTTAGATTTCCTTATTGCATTGCCTCCCCTGAGTCCCTTACTGTACAGTTTCCTTTGACCATTCTGATGTGGCTTCTACCAGAAAATAAAAAATAAATAATGAGGGATAGGGCAAAAATATGATAAAAAAATCAGGGACATTCTTCAAAATGAGGGACAACTAACAGGCGTGTTTCTGACCTTAATGTGCAAGTTCCCTTATTCCTTTAATGTGTATCTTTACTCAGTCCCTTTGATGTGTTGTCTTCTTATTGCAGTTTCCCTGTATTCCTTATCATATAACCCCTCTGTACATCTTAATCTGAAGTTTCCTTTTACTGTTACTGGGAAACCTTTCATTTCCAATTTTGTTGTATTTCTATTGATTTTTTTACTGTAAAATTTCCTTCTTCATCTTAGTTTGCAGTTTTTCTCAGTCCCTTAGTTTGTATTTTTTTCTGTCTCCTGCTGTTCAACTTTCATCACTGTCTTATTTCCAGTTTTCCTCAGTGCCTCATTGATGGATGGTATCACCTTAATTTACAAAATGTCAGCATTGTGCATAAGTTTCAGTTGAATATACACTAATGGTAAGGTAAATTGTAAGATAGTACCACATACATGTTGCACTGATTTTTTTGTATACATTTTGTAAAACCTAAATCAAGGCCTCAGAAACACTGTATTATTTCATTTTCTGGTGGTGTACTGCTTCCACAGCCAGCAGTCCCTGCAGTGGTTTATACTGGCATGTAGAAAAAAGAAGTCACTGAATATTAAACAAAGCCAAGTGGATAGTGAATGAAGAAATCCACACTTCCTTCCACTAGGTACATAACAGAAAAGTGAGATTCCCTTATCTGAATATCAATTACTAAAAAAAAAAATATGGAATTTGTATGCTGCTACACTTGCAACAGCATTTTTTTTTACAAACAATAAAGAAAAAATGCTTAAAATCTCTTTTTGCAGCAGGGGGAAGCCCGCCTCATAATGCTACCTACCTGGTATGTACTAACAGTCTAAGGTTGCATTAATTCAGGGAAGAGAGAACATCTATTTCTTCTCCAAGGTCCTACTGTATTGGTCTGTTACTATTTCTGAAGCAAAGATGTAGGAGATATATGGGATCAACATGTTGGAAGGGCTTTCTCTAACTTACCCCCCCCCCCAAACACACAAACACACCAAAAAGTAGGACTGTTAAATATGCTTTTAATAAACATGCATTTAGAAAAATGCTGTATTGGGCAAATGATGCTTGTCAAAACAAATTCAGCCAACATGGGCCCTAGGCAGCTGTCTAGCTCACCTAGTGCTGGATCAAGCGCTGCTTATAATTGTCTCTGTTGACTCAGTCTAAAATACCAGCAAAATTCAAACAGCTATAAATTCTGTCTGTTCATTTATCAGCCTCTCTCTCCAGAACTAGGGCACCACTACATCACTATATATAAATTCACTTTGCTTACAGTAACAACTCAGTGCATCCTTCTGTTATCCATTCTTGCCTTCAAGATATTGAAGCATAGATTATGTCCCTCTTTTGAAAACAGGTTAGATAAACTCCTCCAACATTCTTTTAGGAGTCATGAGAACAATACAATGATTATAATATGATCCCACTTTTGACTCGCTGCTGCAGGAAAAAAAAACAATTTAGTTAAACCATGTCTTCTAATTGGAAATGTCTCCCTAAATAACTTACTCAATTTACAGAATATTCACTTTTCAGTAAAACAAAAAAATAGTGCAATACTTTAAAGACATGTACATTTTACTGCTTCCAGGACAAAGGCTAATAGTGTGAAACATTCTTCCCTTAACAGAGAAGCAATGGTATTGTAAACTTGTAAATAGTCTTAACCCTCCCTCTAAATGATTTATAAAGACGCATTCTAGTAACAGACTTAAACACAATCCCTGTGCTGTTCTACTAATAGTCTTAAGCATAATCTTTAACTATCTATAATGGCACTCTTTTCTAAACAAAATTAAAAAAAAAATAAAATTGTAGTAGACCCCAGTGCTGGTCCAAAAATATGTCTGACTCTCATATGTCTAAATTCATGCAAAAAATGTTACTTCTTTCCGGGGAAAATGATAAATGTTATCATCTCAGAGTTACTGTATATTTATCTGTATCATTTCAGTTTCACCTTTAGAATTCTGTGTAAACTCTGGAATAAAACTCCTCACATTGACCTAATTCTCATGCTAGAAACACAATTCACACTGAGAACACCAAAGACATATATAAGGCAACACACAGAAAGTACAGGTCAATGGCAATCTTTCTGTCTCATTTTCAGCTACCAAGCCTTGTGTTAAGACACAGCCTGTCCCTCTATCAGCAACCCTGTAAGGCTAATGAAATCCAACTGAACAGAAGGGAAACCTATCCTAGAAGCCCCACAGGAACTATCTAGACTCTCTGCTTTCAGCTTCACAGTGTAGGTGATATCCTAGAGTATCTTTAGGATTAAACTATAATCTTTTGAGTGCTTTAATTTTAAATTAATTGTGAGTGCATTAAATTTAAATTAATCTGTAAGGACCAGCACACCCACGGACCTACCCCTCTGACCATATCTTTACTATCTTACCCCCCCACCTCCTATCCTAGTGGAGCTAGTGTTTTCCCTACATTTACCACTAGAGGGCAGCAGACCTCAAGCCATGGTAAACTATCTCTTACTGGAAGTAGAAATCCACTAGCTCTGCAGACCAGCCATACTCTGCTATCCCTGCTTGTACTTTATACTCAAGTAATTACCCCCCGCCCCATGAAAAGTTGAAAAGGGAATTATCCTGGTTAAGTGTGAGAGTTTTAGAAACTAGACAGCTTTTTTGTCAATTACTACTACAGACACTGGCCCCCTTAATTAACTCTCTGCTTAAACTTCTTTTCCTGCCATAGCACTATTTATAAATATCTTTCTCTCTGTTATAAAACCCTTTAATCTTAACTTTCTCCCCTACACAGCTATACCTTTGCTCACCACTTTCTGATAAGTAGCCACAGAAAATGTCTCTTACCTTTCCTAAGCCTGTAGAACACAGTCTCTCTGCATAACTGATTGCCTCTCAGCCTCTCTCAGCTCTGACCCATTCCGTTCGTCCTACGGGCTCACTCCACTCCCCTACCCTACCCCCAATTCCCACCCACCCCCAGAGGTCCTACACTTATACTTCCCTAACCACACTCTCTCTCTCTTCCAACCTATCCCATACTTCACATCATCCCAAACACATTAGCCACACCCATACTATCCAACTATCACTCTCAATAAGCCACACCTTAGAGTACCTTACCATATTCACTTACTCTTAACTAATATATATTACTGCCCTCCTCCCTTCACTTCCCTTATCCCTTATCTTCTTTTCCTCTACTTTTCAATCCCAAACTCCTCACTCCTCTTATTTACATTCTCAATAAGATGCCTCTGGCTAATCTAACCAAGCTAACACTTGCAGTTATACTTTCTACTGTCCTCACCTCAAACTACCTTCTTACCTCCTTTGAAAAACTGCACTATTACCATCTTAACCACCCCCTAAAACAAACAGCAATTCACACTCATATACCCTCTAATAGTCATGCTAATATAACTTCCATTCCCAGTTACCTACTACCTAAATACCATAGACTCTCCCACATTAAACACAATATACCCACAATAAAGAAAGTTAAAATTCAAACTAACCTTATGTATAATTCAGTAACAAAACTAAATAATCCCTCCTTAAAAGACAGTGACATCCACCCCAACCCTGGCCCTACTAACCCCACTATCCATACAACCCACCCTAAACTCAATAACTCTCTCCAAATGGGACATCTAAATATCCAAAGCATTAATAATAAAGTAGCCAACCTCCATGCCCTCCTAGATATTCACTCCTTTGATATCCTCTGCCTCACTGAAACTTGGTTTAAACCAGAAACTAAAGACAATGAAATAATTCCCCAAGGCTATAACATAGTGAGACGAGACTGAACAAAACAGAAAGGGGGTGGAGTAGCAGTTCTATTTAAAGATGAACTTCATAGCTCCACCCTACTATATAATCCAACCCAGGATAGTAACGCAGAAGTCCTCATCACCAAACTTCAAATCAATACAAACAAATCTTTATACATTATCTGTATTTACTTACCACCAGGAAATATCACTATGATAGAGGCTATACTAAGCTGGGTGTCTTCTACTTACCCCCAAGAAACAATAATACTAGGTGACTTTAATATTGACTGGAAAGGTGTTAGTGCGGAAAATCCTACCTCACATATTAAACTCCATGGCGTTAGCCAAACTATAACTTCGACAACCAGAATTACCAAACCAAATAAAAAAGAGAGCACCTTAGACTGGATACTTATAAACAAACAGAAACAATCTTATAAGGTAGGAACACTGCCAGACAATGTAAGTGATCATTTTTTGACCTATATCATAAGAGAAAAGAAGGATCTTCCCAACCTCCCCACCTTTAGGATAGCACGCTCTACCAAACACTTTAACTCAGAATTATTTCAAACTGAACTTAGTGCCTGTGACTGGAACCCATTAAAAACCCTTCCACTTGAAGAGGCTGTAAAGTATCTTAACTCTAAATTCTTATCTATCCTGGATAGGCATGCACCTAAATGGTCCATCAGAATGAAGTCCAACCCAGCCCCATGGCTTTCTAAAGAAACCAGACATCAAATTTTGCTTAGGAACAAAGCTTGGGCTAAGTGGAGAACAAACAGAAATATCTCTGATCAACTAAATTTTAGGCAGCTGAGAAATAGTAAAAAAAAGGCAATACTTACAGATAAAAAGAACTATTACTGTAAACTGCAGCAAACTCACCAAAATAATCCTCAGAAGTTCTGGTTTAGTATCAATAAACTCCTTTCCCCAGGACACTCTCAAACACCCACCCCACTTGACGCAGATCCAAATACCCCCCATCAAACTGCCAATACCTTTAACTCTTTCTTCATTGAGACCATACAATCTCTAGCTAATCAACTTATCCCAGACAACTCAAGCCTTCCCACCACCACATTAGGCTCACTACCTACATTCAAACTACAACCCATATCTACTACTCTCATCTATAAATTCATTCAAAAACACAAGCCATGTACTCCTTCTGCTGACCAGCTACCGTCACAATATCTCCAAAAAGCAGACAAAGTAATTGCCTACCCTATATCTATCCTTATAAATAGGACAATCAAAGAGGGAACCATTCCAGATATTTGGAAAATCTCCTATATTATCCCCCTACACAAAGGTGGGAACTCAAATGACTACTCTATCAGCCGATAGCTCTCTTATCACCCTTAGCAAAAATTATGGAAAAATGCATTCACCAACAACTCCTACATCATCTATCTCAATATAACATAATAGCAAACTGCCAACATGGCTTTAGGCCATCACACAGTACCACTACTGCCCTTTTATCCTTTACAGATACTATCAATAGAAACCACAATAAAAACATCCTCTCATCTGCACTCTTTATTGACCTCTCAAAAGCTTTCGACATGGTAAACCACACCCTCTTAATCAATATTCTTGAATCCCTTTCTTTTGACTCTCAGGCTGTTAAATGGTTCAGATCCTACCTCAGCAACAGGCAACAGGCAGTTCTCTGGGAAAATCAAATTTCATCCTTTCTGCCAGTCACCATTGGAGTCCCTCAGGGCTCTATTCTTGGACTACTTCTTTTCTCATTATTTATCGATGACCTCCATGTAGTAATTCCTCAAGCCACCTGCATTCAATATGCAGATGATTCTACGCTAATATGCTCAGCATACTGCCCATCAGAACTATATTCTCTTACTCAAAATGTTTTTAACACTGTAGAAACATGGTTTACAAAATGCTGTCTCCTTCTTAATGCCAAAAAAAAACAAACTCTTTCTCTTTAACCCCACTACCAAGTCCTCCCCATAGATCTCTCAGTCTCTTCCAATAATGGCACTATTATATTCCCTAACACTAACACTAAACTGTTAGGAATAACCATTGACAATAACCTTACATTTGATTACCATATAAATAACACCATTAAAACAGTCAACAGAAAAAATAGGCTCCTTATATAGAATAAAACCTTTCCTAACCCCAGCAGCTAGAACCAAGATTGCTCACTCCCATCTAATCTCTACTCTTCTGTATGCCTCACCTATTTATACCAACCTAAAGAAACATAATCTAAACAAACTAGCAACTTCCTACAATAACATTGCCATATTCGCCACTGGCAATCCCTTTAGAACCCACCACTGTCTGAATCTTTGGCAACTAGACTGGCTTGAATTCCAAAACCATCTGATAATCTTCCAACTCACGATTGCCCACAAGATATTTTACCAACTCAATACCACCCCTATACTCACCAATCTCTTAATCCCCTATAAAAATCTGAATTCCCTACGTTCCTCTAGCAAACTCCTCGCTAGCATAACCAAGTCTAACAACATGTCTGGTGACTCTCTGTTTACTAACGCAGCAGGAAAAAACTGGAACCTGCTACCCAATGAACTAACTCTAATAGCATCCTTGCCTCTCTTTAAACAAAAACTCAAAAAACACCTCAAAACACACTGGTTATGCCCTTGTAGTAACCTCGACTAACCACCCTCTTCCACCACTGTTTTTTTTCCTATTCCTAACAAACGTCCAAACATTTTAATGCTTATTCTTGTAAGCAAGGCTGGTACTGTTTAAATTGTAATTCAACATACTGCTGAAATATTTCTACTTGATGTGAAAATTTCCTTATGAATCTTACTGTGCTACATTATTATTGTTGCTTTTTCAAGTGTAAATATTTTTACTTTTGCTTTTTCAAGTGTAAATACTTTTAGTATGTTATAATTACCTGTTGTATTTTTTTATCAATCCTTTCATTTACCATGTAATGACATTTTTAATTTTTCTATCTTGCTGGAGCTTTTCTCCCCGGGCCTCTACTGAAAATGGAAATATATCCAGCTAGACTAGCCCGGTTAGCAAATGTAAAATAAAATAAATAAAATAAATAATTTTATTTAGCTCCTTAGCCCTTCAAATATTGGAGACTTCCTCAGAATGACCACGCATTGTACACATTAACATTTAAAACATCTTATATGCTCCCGTGACCCATTTGGACAAATAAACACTTGTTTCCTATTCCATCACTATGGAAACAATTAAGTTGCTGGGATAATTTGTAAATTAGCAGCAAGACAAACTGAAACAACGTAAAAAATGTATTAGTAAAACAAAGCTTTCAGGTATAACAACCCTTCCTCAGTGCAAGATAAAAACTGAATTAGTTACAATCCTTAAATATCATCCAGAACCAATAATTCAATTAATCACAGCCAATAAAATCATCATATTATTTTAAAATTTTAAAGTGAACAAAGTCTGCTCATTTAATCATTTCAAACATAACATTCTGTCCTTAAGTATTGGTTTTAAGGTATTTAACTTATTAATACCAGGAAACACATCTGCCTGCAACAATGTGATCCATTCATATTCTTTTAGCTCTAATTTGTTATTCAAGTCACCACATCTAATCGACTTTTGAACAGAAGTTAGAACCGTAAAAGTGAAGTCATGTAGTTCACCATTCTCATTTATATGTTGTGCTAGTGAATTAGTCATAATATTCCTTCTAATGTCTGATTTATGTGCAATAATTCTGTCTTTAAGACGTCTAGTACTTTTTTCTACACAAAATGCCGGACATATCCGGCACACAGCTAAATATACAATATTACAAGAATTACATGTAGCAAAACATTTTACACTGTATTTTCTATTACTAGTAGGATGAACAAAATCTAATTCACTATTTATACATGAGCAACAACAACAATTGTAACACGGAACAGTGCCCTTCCTAGCTTTGTTTTACTAATACATTTTTTTATGTTTTTTCAGTTTGACTTGCTGCTATTGTTTGCTTCTAACTGCAACTTCATCATTGGCCTTGGTTTTCATCATAATTTGTAAATTACACATAAAATGTCATTGTCACACTAAAAGACATCCCATATATTAACAAGTACAAAAAGTTCCATTGTCATTCAAAAAAGTCCCATGGATTTAAGTTTCAAAATGCAATCAATAGATAGTGTGCCATTTAAACTGGGCGTTTGTGTAGCATTAATTGTTAATTGCCAATTTGCCACCATAACTCACAGTCTCCTTATACTTTGACAATTTTGACATATAGCTATGTACACGATGCCTTTAGTTTTATAATTGCATTTAAATTTTGGCTGAATTAAAATATCCTTAATCTGGACACACTTACTTTCCAAGATATATTTACAGTAATTACAACTTTGACATTTAAATGTACCCCACTTAACATCATGTAAACCCTGTGGGGTTAGTCTAGGTTGTTCAATCATATTTTTGAGGCATGCACCCTTTCTACTTAAAGCTTAGATGCCCCTCCCAACTTGCTGGACACCCCTAGGTGTTTAAAATAGCCCAGTTCTTTATGATACATTTTTTAATATCTCCATAATCAACATAGTCCGCCAATTCTGTCTCTATCCCAGCCTAACAGGACTATTCTCACTATACTCTGAGAGAGTCAAATGCTGGATTTCATGTATTGTGGAAGATACCAACTCTGTGGTTTAATGGATAATTGCAGAGTGAAAGTTTCATAGAAATTGAATGACTATTGATCTTTTGGTGATGGAGATTGCTCCAGTATAGTTGATTAAAAAAGATTATATACCATCTGCACATGTTAATGAAGTCCAGGTGGATAGATTACAACTGATAGACTTTAATACTGGAGAGGACTGATAGAGGGTTTTGGCCTATTGTCTTCCTATGCCTGCTAGGGAAGATGACTGATGTAAGATAAGGCAAGCCTTTATGAGATATAAATAGATAATCTGGCTTAGTGACATTAAAGATTTGCGTGGGTGCAAACTTCGAAGAAGAAGGATTGTAGAACCAGAAATACACATGGGGCAAAACTTATTAGAGGAAACCAGATTGACAAGTTCACATCATTAAGACACTGTCTACAGTAAGAGTAATATCAGGATAAGGATAATTTGTATTTCTTGGAATCAGTCATGTGACTGTTCTGATGGAGATAGTCTGCATATACGTTTCTTCTGATCATTTTAACTTTGTAGGCTGACATAGTGCAAAGAGAGGACAAACAACCATGTAGGAATAGAATTATATACCATCATTTGAATGTGTAATTGAACTTGGCTTCAGGATCCAGAAACACTTACCCTGATGCAGAAACAACAAACACTGAAGCTTTCCACATCATGGTAAGCCTTTCTGAATCATAGACCTCCATCTTAGCACAGTTATTCCCTTGTTTGTGGACATTAGAAAAAAGGGAAGGAATGCTCAGCAGTCAGAGAAGTCACAAAGCCTTAACGCAATTTTATTGTAACCAAAAAATAAATAGCGTTTTCGCTACTGCACCAGTGTAGCTTCATCAGAGGCTAAAAACACAGTAAAAAGGTGCCAACTACAATTTATACTGTAGTCAGCCTCATTAACATCAGCTGTAGTACGTAGTACATCACTTCCTTAAAGTTAAATAATTATTTTTTAAAAACACATTCGATCACTATATGTATGTGATATATATGATACCCTTCAGATAATTAACAACAAGTACATTTAAATAAAATTAATGTATACCTGTAGAAAGATATACATATATATGTGTGTATAATATAAAACTACTTGCACACTAAGGTAAAAATTAAAAAAGCATCTAATAAGACAACCACATATATGTTAACTAGAAAGTTTTTTCAGTATAAGTAAAAATAATGTATACTGAATATTTTGGAATGTCATTTGATATCTATGCTCAACATAGAAAAAAATATCTAATATAGGTCCTACTATATTTTATTAACGTAAAAAGGACCTATATTTCAACACAGGGGCTATGTTGCAGCTCTCGTTTAAGCCTGGCATGTTAAAGGCATCTAATTTAAGTTGCCATTGTAATTCTAAAATCTCTAATAAGAGAGAAATAGGTCCTCCCCTGACAGACTTGTGTTTACAGTCAATGCCCATAAACACAAAGCTATGCCCAGGATTAGATTCCACATGTTTTGCAAGTGCGTTTTCATTTTTGTTGTTCCTAATGGCATATATGTGCTGGTATATGCGCTCTCTGAATTTTCTATCAGTTTTTCCGACATAAAATGCTGGACAACATACAGCTTATCCCAAATTAAGGAATTTTGAAATTCATGAGGAAGTTCCGGTCCCTGGGCAAGATGAGGACCAAGGGATGGACACCGAGCATTTAAATGAGGGGAACACCACAAATTCTACAGGTAGTTGGAATGTTGTTAGAAGGAGCAATAGGAATAGGAATAAAGTAGGGGGGTCTGACACTC
Source organism: Protopterus annectens (assembly GCF_019279795.1). Lineage (NCBI taxonomy): Eukaryota > Metazoa > Chordata > Ceratodontiformes > Protopteridae > Protopterus > Protopterus annectens. Next base: position 1,751,688,029 of record NC_056737.1, on the reverse strand, counting down.
AACCTACAAATGCTACTAACTTAGTGAATAATGTTAAAAATGATAGCCAGCATTTTTTAGGGAAAGCACCCAACCAAGACCACAGGAAAAAGAACAAGAAATGGAAGAACTAATTGCTGAGACGCTACCCCCTGGTGTCCTTTTTCCCCCAGTCATTGTTAAGAATAGAAAAGGGGATTTTACCATCTACAATTTTTCATCACTTACTCTAGAACCAGAGTTAGTCGAGCTGCTTTCATTAGGTAACAACTTTGTTCCTTCAAAATACTTTGATGTTGTTAAAGTTCTTATTGATCTTAAGTGCTTTGTCAGGAAGCTTAATTTAAAATTACTGTTTAACAATTCCAGTAAAGAAGATAATCTTGTTTTAAAGCTCCCAAGCACCTTCAATCCCCCTTTGCATGTAGGCTTACGTATTTTTGAAAATGCCTGCGAATTGGATATTAGACACCTAGATAAAACAAAGGGGGCTAGGAAAAGTACCTTCAACATTACAAAGGAACAGTTACAGGCCCTTAACCAAATAAAAGAATCTTCTGTCAGGGTCATGAAACCCGACAAGGGTGGGGGTCCGGTAGTTTTTGAGAACAGCTTGTACAATGAAAAAATGTCATTAGTCTTGGATACACCTGCCTATAATAGTTCATCTCTTAATGAAATGAATATTAACAATCATAGGATTAAGGGTTACTACAGAGACCTTTTTATAGAAGGCAGAATAGACCTTGACACTTACGAATACATTAATATTACACAACCCAGGACGCCCGTCATGTTTGGCATACCCAAGATTCATAAGAATCTTGTGGATCCGCCTATGAGGGCTTTAGTTGATGGGAGATCCTCCATTACCTACCCATCAGCAAAATATATAGACTTTTTGTTAAGCAAATACTTGGAACTCATTCCAAGTATTTGTAAGGACTCTTGGAGTTTTCTTGCCAGCATCAACAACATTGAGTTCGACAGCGCATACAACTTTTTGACAGTCGACGTCGTCGACTTATATACTTCAATACCACACCTGGAGGCCATAGAATGGCTGGAGTTATTGCTGTCGGAATTTAAAGCTCCAGTAGATGAGATCAACAACATTACAGAACTTTTAGATATAGTTCTGTCCTCCAACTTCTTTGTCTTTGGAAAGGACTATTATATCCAGAAGCAGGGCGTAGCAATGGGCTCTCCTTGTGGTGCCATCGTAGCCAATATGTTTATGGCACACTGGGAGAGAGAGTTTGTCCTGAACCATCCAACATGGAAAGACAGAATATGTCACTACACTAGATTCCTTGATGACATTTTTATTCTGTTTAAGGGCAATGAAGAAGAGGCAAGGTTGTTGATTAATTATTTTAACAACACAACTACATTTCTAAAGTTTACTTCCAAATTTGACACCTGTGAGATAGACTATTTGGATGTCAAACTTAAAAAGGACATAAGGAACCTCAGATTCATTTCATCTATTCACCATAAGGACACTTACATCAATTCATTCTTACACTACACAAGTGCCTATCCATTTAAACTAAAAAAAGCAATCATCAAAGGGCAACTAGTTAGGGCAGTTAGGATGTGTAGTGATTTCAAAGATTTTGAAAAAGAATGTACTGTACTGACTGAATTTTTCTTGAACAGGGGTTACCCACTTCCAGTTATAGAAGAACTAACTCTAGAAGTTACCAACAAAAGACGGAACAGTACCATTTGTCCCTTAATACACAACCAAATAACTACAAATTTGGGAGACCAAAGTATTCTTATTGAGGAGACAGGTACAGGACTTAGCCCTGCAATTGGGATTGAGCAACCTAGATGTGATTTTACTTTGTCTTTCTCAACTGTTTTTAGCCTGAATTCCAAAGAAATATCTGAGATCATTGATAAGAATTGGTATTTCATTACCAATAATTCTTTGTTAGTTGAGAAACTTGGCATTAAACCAAGGATCACGTTTAGGAGAGGTAACAACATTAAGGAATTATTACAATCAAATTCACCCAGTCAAGCTCTTCAGAGAACTAAAGGGTGTTTTACTTGTGGCTCCTGTAACTGGTGTCATGTCCTGCGGACTGGTAATTCATTTTGTATAGGTCACAAAAAATATTGGATAAATTGTAGAATAAACTGTGACACCAAATCTATTATATATGTTGCTCTCTGTGTATGTTGTCCGGCATTTTATGTCGGAAAAACTGATAGAAAATTCAGAGCGCATATACCAGCACATATATGCCATTAGGAACAACAAAAATGAAAACGCACTTGCAAAACATGTGGAATCTAATCCTGGGCATAGCTTTGTGTTTATGGGCATTGACTGTAAACACAAGTCCGTCAGGGGAGGACCTATTTCTCTCTTATTAGAGATTTTAGAATTACAATGGCAACTTAAATTAGATGCCTTTAACATGCCAGGCTTAAACGAGAGCTGCAACATAGCCCCTGTGTTGAAATATAGGTCCTTTTTATGTTAATAAAATATAGTAGGACCTATATTAGATATTTTTTTCTATGTTGAGCATAGATATCAAATGACATTCCAAAATATTCAGTATACATTATTTTTACTTATACTGAAAAAACTTTCTAGTTAACATATATGTGGTTGTCTTATTAGATGCTTTTTTAATTTTTACCTTAGTGTGCAAGTAGTTTTATATTATACACACATATATATGTATATCTTTCTACAGGTATACATTAATTTTATTTAAATGTACTTGTTGTTAATTATCTGAAGGGTATCATATATATCACATACATATAGTGATCGAATGTGTTTTTAAAAAATAATTATTTAACTTTAAGGAAGTGCTGTACTACGTACTACAGCTGATGTCAATGAGGCTGACTACAGTATAAATTGTAGTTGGCGCCTTTTTACTGTGTTTTTAGCCTCTGATGAAGCTACACTGGTGCAGTAGCGAAAATGCTATTTATTTTTTGGTTACAATAAAATTGCGTTAAGGCTTTGTGACTTCTCTGACTGCTGAGCATTCCTTCCGTTTTTCTAAAGTTTGTTCTTAAGTTTTTTTACTTGTTTGTGGACATGGTGTACTTACTGGTCTCACTGGAAAAGCTGCAAGCTAATGCCACAGTCTGGGTGAGCAACTAATGCAAATGAAAATTGTAGAGGCTCCAGATAAATTCAGAATCACTCTGCCAAGGGTTTTTTCTCTCTCAGAGGAAAATGTGAATGCTCTCTTTTAATGTCATTCTGCAATTCACTCCTCTGGCAGCAGATGCAGTTCAAACAATGACTGCAGGTAAGTACAGTGGAGCTATGGGAATATGTGTGTCCCTCTATGTGTGCTTAAGGATTTAAATGTGGTTCAACTGATATATATTTGCATGCATATGTCTGTGTATGTTGGAGTGTATGAGCAGGTGGGTGGGTGAATGTTTCAGTAAGTGTGAGTGTGGGGCTTTGTATGTATGTGTGTGTGTTGTGGAAAGGTGTCTGTGCTACTATAATGCATGGATTGGTAGGGGGAACATTAGTGCAGTCAGATTTATCAGTAGTGTGCTCAATTCAGAGCCATGGTAATTAGCTGTTAATGACATATTCCTGCGTGTGGCTTTCTTTATAGATCTCTTCATCAGCCTAATTGATTAACATGTCTGTAACTAGTTAGCTTTAACCCTCCCTGCTCACATCTCTCTACAGTTAATAACTTCTGGACAAGTGTGCAGGGTAAAGCTGATCTTGGTCAGATAAGGTAGAAGGATAAATGATTTCTGTCTGGTTCCTCGTTAGACCATTCGTTTTGTTCAAAGTCTTGTTTACTGATGTCTCAACTAAAGAATAAGCAGCAAATAAAAATGTTTTGTTTGCATGCTGTCAGGTTTGAGTTTCAGCTGGAAATCTAACTTACCATGGGTGAGCCAACTCAGGTTTAGAGAGGGGAATATTCCAATGTTTTTCACAATATCTCTAATGTCAAGCCAAAGTAGTGTTAGCTGATATGCATTTTGAGTGGCAGTATGTTTTCAAGGAGATGATGCCAGTCAATATTATTAGCTAGGGACAGTCAATGTTCCCATACCCAGTTCTCTACACAAGACTACCCCACTGCAGCAGCATAGCACAGCCAAACAAATTAAAGGGTTGGTGAGCAATAACTTACCATGACAAGAAAGAAAATACTTCCAGTCAGATGGACTGTTACACTCTTCATCTAGTTTAAAGTATGTAAGATTTTTTTGCTAACATGGATTATTTAGATTAACAAACATTTATATGAAGCAAGACAACTTGGGTTTCACAAAAAATATAAACATTAGTAAATTTGTGAGTAAATGAATACAAACGATCATTCATATACAGGGTGGTAACCAACATGTATTGGAATACCTCCAAATAAATGAAATTATTATATCCAAATTATTTTCACATTATTTTTTTCTGACAAAGCATTGCACCTTGTAAGGCAAATTTTGAATTTAAAATTTTATATACATTCACATATATGGAACATTATCAGAGCAAAACAAGAGGGAAAACAGGAATCATGCCTTATGAACTGATAGGCAGAACAATGGGCAGGATTCACGAAGCCTCCGTGTAAGAGTTACAAGGCTTATACGGAGGCTGCAGTTAAACGGTGTGATGACAGCATGTCATGCATATGCATGAGGGCATTCTGAATCAAACCTAAGGCTTACACGGTCCATGGAAGACAGTAGGGGGCGTGTCCGTAGGCCGAGCCCTGCAAACGGACACGCCCCCAGAAGAGTAAAAGTCCCGAAAGTAAATCCCGACGACAGAGTCCATGTAAATGTGAATAAATACAGCACAACACATGCCCCCACAGACTATGAACATAAAATATATAAATGAACATGTTATATATTTTTTTTAAATTGTAAAGATGTTTGCCCGTGAGTGCGCTCGTTTGCACGGGAGTGCCCGTCGCTTAGCCACAGTTAGCAGTCAGTGGAAAAGCATATAAGAACTACATATGCAAAGTAAGCCAAGAAGCAATAGCTTAGCGGTAGAGACGTTGGCTGAAAAGCAGGCAGTCATGGTTCGAGCCCCCCTAACATCAATTTTTATTTTGAGTGAAATAAGCACGAAACAAGTCCCTGACATATATGTACACACATAAAATTATATTTTATGTAAAATGTAATGAAATGGGCCATTTATTTTGAATAAATGTGAGATAACAAAATAATAAAAAATATCAGATGTGCCTATAGCTGAGCTACAGTTTAACAAGTTGAGTGCATCTGCCCGTAGGTGAGCAGTGGTTTAACAGGTGTAAAATGAGTGCCCGTAGGTGAGCAGTGGTTTAACATGCTGAAACTGTGTGCCCGTAGCTGACATGAGTGTAATATGTGTGCTGACAGCCAAATGAAGCATAAACCAGCATAACCCGTTTGCGCGGAGCTGCGCACCGTGCCAAGCTAACCGACGGGCAACGTTGAGCAAGCTGTAACAAAACTGCCTTTACACAGATACACCTCCTAGCCTGACAGTCATAAAATATAAAAAGAAGTGGCCAGGTTCAAACCCAGGATACCATGCACCATAGTCAAGGTACTGAACCACTAAGCCATGACAGTTACGCTTAGAAATGCAGTAATAGCAAATATATAGGAATGAATAGAAAGAGGAGCATGACAAAGCAGGTTTTGTGAAGCTGATACAATTCCAAAATGGCCAATCACAGATAAGTGCGGGAAAAACGGCATATATAAGCCCCATAGGCGGGAATACACAGCATAACTTATTGTAGAACAAACTTGCAGCCAGAATGACAGGTGTAGGTGAGGGTAGTTGCTTTCGAGCACAGAGATGGGGCATTGAGGAGTCCAAATATATGGTTTGGCTCCTTGTCCACAATCATGAGGCCCGACTCATGCAGGGCCAGGTCCTGTGGGGAGCATATAGGGCTGAGGCATGGGACCGGTTGGCTCATGATCTCACCAGTGCCACAGGGATACCAAGGACTGGTGAGCAGGTCCGTCACCACCATGCAGACCTGAAGAGATGCAAGCAGGACCAACTGAACCCGTTGGATCCAGGAGGCCCGGCAAATGCCCAACACCCCACTACTGAGTAAGTTACATGTAATTATTTATGTAAGAAATTAACCTAGCTGATATTATGGAGATGTGTATTCCAATATTACTTTATTTATATTACAGCTGCAGGTGTCCGTTCTGCGAACCGTAGAGCCTATGGTGATAGGCTGGCATGGTTGCGCCACCAGGCAGGTCAGTAATCCTGTCCCTGTAACTGTAAATAAATATAAAAGTATGACAGTTAGCAAAAGAGTGCAGTGTAGTCACTAAGCAGTCTTATCAGTTACAGTCTCCACACTTTCATCTTCTGAACCAAGTGAAGACAGTTTACTTAAACCAGTCATTCTATAATGGCTTGCCATCAAAGTTTCAAGAGTCTTGTGCATGTCTTTCATAGTGCACACCAACATGAAAAGCAGGTTGGTATCTTGAAAACCAGACATACCAGGTGTAGGATGAACAGACATCTTCAAAAGTGGGTCCTCGTTCAAGCCAGCCATCCACAGGAAAGACACATCAACTATGAAAACAACAGTCCCAAGTATGAGGAAGCAGCAAAAAACTAACCACCAGTCTGACCGAACAATTAAGGAAACCACCAGCAATAGCAAAAAACATAGTTTAATATCGCTTTCATCTCAAAAGACTTCTTTAGAATAAAATAAAATGCACACAGCAGCATCCCCTTATATATCAAATCAAAATAATTACCTAATAAAACAATCAATTACTTAAAGTGCACTAGCAAAAGGAATACAGTCATTTAAAGACACGCATCTAATAGACAGTTCATTTTAAAATATTCAGTCTTCTATGCTTCAGAAAACATTTAATATTCACTGAGTCATTAATACCAGTTTTTTTGTCAGCCTCTAACCTGAGCTGCCACATAAGTTCTCTTTGTTCCAGTTGGTCCTTATAGGACCCCCCTTATATTTCTAACTACATGTTCCAAAACAGCAAACGGAAACCTTTTAAAACCACTACATGTAATGGAATGTTTAAATAGAGCATTGTTGATGTTCTTATTTCTAATACAATAATGTTGTTGTTGTGTCTTTCGGTTTTTCCCGGTTAGGGGTCACCACAGCGGAACTCCGGTCCGCTAATGATTGGCAGTAGATTTTTTTTTTACGTGCCGAGTTGCCGGCCCTGACGCACAACCTTCAATGAAGGTACGCCCATTCATGCATGTCTCCACACAGAAGATGCTCTAACTGAGAATTGAACAGGACAACGTCTTACTGTAAGGCGACAATGCTACCGCAGCACCTAATTGGCATACCTTCATAAAATTCATTGCACACAGAACAAACAGCAAGATAAACTATGCCACTAGTATTGCAATTGTATGCACCATCAATGGAAAGTGTCCTGTTCAAACAGGGTAGATCAATATAGGGTCCCTCTAAAATAAAATGACATGAAGAGCAAAAAACACATTTATACATCCCCTTACAGCAGCTGCTGTTGTCAGGGGTACTTTTATATATGAAGTCAAATTGTAAACATTTTTTTAAACAGTCAGTTTTTTTATATACATAACTGGGTCTATCACCTACAAAACTTAACTATAATTGAAGAAAGATAGAAAAATATTAATCACTTAGCTGAGAGTACAGCTGATGCATCTTGCTGACAGAGCGGCAAAAGAGATCTGGGGTAATATACACATGGGCATTACGGGTAGAGACTTGGCTCGAGAGTTTTTGGCTGGCATGTGCTATAAAAGGCCGAGTCGGTTGCATAGATTGGAACCAATTCCCAGCTATCAAGAATAAATGAAGACTGGCAGCATCAGATGTGATATTTGTGCTTCTATAACAATGTTTAACAAACTTGTAAGGTTTTAAAGGAATACCCTGTATTATTTCTTAACTGACTTTGTTGCTATAAAATTGAAGATAGGAATAATATGAGTAACTGTAGGTTGATATTATCACTGATCACTAAATGCAAGTGTAAACTTTATGAATATTGGTCTTATCTTGGAACAGACTGAAAAGTACAACTGATGGAAACTCTCATGCTTTCATATGGTGGTTGGCCTATATGAGACTTCTGCAGAAAGATCAGATGTAATGGAAGGCAGTTATAAAAAGGCAATGACTAGGTTTCATGATATATAGAGACAAAATTTTGTTTTCTTTTTTATACTGTCATAGCAACAATTGTTCCCATACACATTGAATAAAATTAGATAAAATATGTATCCATATGTTTTTCACATTGTACAGAGGCACAGTTTTGCATAGTTTGTATGAAGTTGGTTGGGCCCAGTATGCATGGTAGGATATGGTTTTGTATTTTGTTTTAAAGACAGGTTGGGTGTTTTTTTGAAATGTTTTCTATAATAAGCAATGGAACATATTGCTGCAAAAAAAAAAAAAAACAGTGGTGTTTTCACAAAAATAATAAGAGATTCTGAACAGCTGCACCAGTTTTTAGATTTTGCCAGGGTCCACTTGTTGTTAAATGGAAACTTTGTGGTATAGTATGCACTTGTTTCTTTGGTCTTTAGCTAAAAAAAATACCTTTTTGATAATTTATGGGAGATAGGTTCATAGGATCGTAGGCATACATTAGGCTAACAGCCCTGGGGGTATTTTTAAGACTAGCCATGCTTCTCTGATATATGCAATAGGTTATGGTGCCCTAAAGTAAATTTAAGAGGTATGTGTAGGCTTTGGCTTGGATGCTCAAGCATTCATAGGCTGCCCATGTCTATTAAAGACATAGGTGCTAGACCAGGGGTATATTTTCAAATTCTTATCCACTGGTCTAAGTTATGCTTCAACTGGGTTAGGGAAGAACTCTGATTCACGTGGATGGGAACCCTGTTCTAGAGATGGGGGTAGTCTCTGAGACACACCTGTCCCTCCAATATATTTACTAAGTATGTCACAAACAATGTTTAGATACCTAGACTGGGTAATTCTGATGTTATTTCTTTTGCAGATATGCAACAGGTTCATCAAAGCAGGATCCATGCTTGCCTTATAAGTGAGGCATGGATCATTTCTCAATAGACTGTTGGAGACAGAAATAATATTTTTAGGTGGTCTGCTTAGGACATATTGTTTATGTCTGATATTCTTTTTGTTAGGAACTCAGCAGATATTCCACTCATTGCAAGTGCCTGGTCAGGTACATACAGAAAGGGGGGATTGTTGTAATCAGTGATTTGTTCTGATGAGGACTGAATACATTGGAGATGCCATACCCTTGTTTACAAGTTGTGCATCATAGGAAGATTTCATTACTATCTTAGATACATGATTGTTAAATGCCAAGCTACTGTCTACAGGCATTTAAAAATCTATGACTACTGAGTCTACTCTTAGGAATGTATTATCAGTTTGGTAGTTTCCAGGGGTATCAGACTTCCAAAAAGAAACTATTGTGCATTTCTTGACACTGAGTTTTAGACTGTCTAGCAATAGTTATTTGGTTGAGTCAGGCCTTCTTGGAGGAAATTTGTGCCTTAAGATGATTATATGACTTGACTGTACCTAATTTGCAATCATCTGCAAACTTGGTCAGCCAGAGGCCCTTGATGTTTTCCTTTTTTATGTATGCATGCATGTATGCATGCATGTATGTATGTATCTATGTATATATTTATTGACTGACATTTGATTACTGGGAAAGTTCGACTGTGTAGGTTCCCATTTTCAGTGGAGGCCTGGGGAGAAAAACTCCAGAGAACTACAAATACATTTTAAGAACATTAATTTTGCAGTTTTCAAAAATAATACAACACATCTACAGTATAAATAATTACACCAAATTAGACATAATGTGAAAACATCTGTTAAGAATAGATGCAACTTATATGACAAATGATTTAATATTTAGTGAAAGTTTATTCAGTTTATCCAGAAATTAAAGGCAAGTTTGTATAATACAAACAGGAATTGCTATAGAAAGTGAGAAAATAGGCTTATGGCATGTTTAGAAAGAGTTAGCGAACAGAAATTGATTGAAACAAGGAAATGAGTGAAGAAGGGTGAATAAGGAGGTGTAAGGCATGAATAGGTACTTGTTCATATCTAGGGATATAGTTTATCCTAAGGTTGAATAAGAACAGAGCCTTGAAATCAGAAAAGCAGATCCATTACTCACAACTGTACAGATTTTCGCTGAATGTCCAGGTTTTACCTTATTGTTTTGGTCTGTTTTTCATGAAATTGTGTTTTCCTGATAAATTATCAATAAATCGTTGAGGGTTGAAGTCATCAAATAATGACAGACATTTTGAGTTTCAGATTTCATACCCTTCAGAAAATTCTTGCTAATGCAAAACCTGGTATTCTATCAAATCTCTAAGTTTGTAAGAGCAATATTTGAAAAGTATCCCAATATTTGGGCCTTTGTTCCCCCATTATTTATGGCTTTGTCCAGATATTTTGCTCTATAATGTTGAGAGGTATGGCAGATACTCAAAAGGAGCATACCCAGCATAAAGCCCTAAAGGTCTCTTTTGGAGGTGGACTCCCCTGTTATAACTTCTTAGGTCCTACCTGTGAGCCAGCTGGCTTTCCAGAGGGTGCCATGGGGTTTATAACTAATTTCATGAGTCTGTCTTGCTTTCTGCAGTTAGAAAATGAAGGAGATCATAAATCACCATAATATCTACTCAAAATATTATGCTTTTCCTTACCCAAATGTGATTCTTATTGCATTAGAATATCTACATTAATTCAAAATACTGACATATTCTAGCTCCTTTAATAGGGTTTCTAAGCCCATAAACATTTGCAGCTTAAATTATTTAACTTCATAATGTTTAAAGAAAAGAAACTGAATATGGCTATGTGAAGCTATGACTAGAACTAAACAAAGAGCATACACTAAAACCATGAGCAGGATTCACGAAACCTCCGTGTAAGAGTTAATATGTCTTACATGGAGGCTGCAGTCTAACGGTATGATGTCAGCATGCCATGCATATTCATGAGGGCATGCTGAATCATACCCTAGGCTAACATGGTCCGTTTAGGAAAGTAGAGGGCATGTCCGAATGCCGAGTTCTGCAAAGGGTCACGCCCCCAGAAGAGTCAGAGTCCTGAAAGTAAACTCCCACAAGCGAGTCCGTGGAAATGTCAAGGAGCACAACACCACACATGCCCCACAGACTATAAACACAACTGTAATGTAAAACGGAAAAATAACAGTTTAATTTTTTTTTTTAATTTCCAAAATGTTTGCCCATAGTTGCACTCATTTGTGTAGGTATGCCCTCCGCTCAGCCACAGTTAGCAGACAGTGAAAAGCATATAAGATCTAAATATGCAAATTAAGCCAAGTAGCAATAGCGTAGTGGTAGAGATGTTGGCGAAAGAGGAGGTAGTCATGGTTCGAGCCCTCACAACATCATTCTCTATTTTTAGTTAAATAAGCATGAAACAATCCCCTGACATAAATATATATATATATATATATATATATATATATATATATATATATATATATATAAAACTATAATTTAAGTAAAATGTAATGAAATGGGCTATGTATTTTTAAAGAAATCCGACACAATAAAATATAAAAAAGAGATTATGTGCCCATAGCTGAGAAAGGCTGCAAGAAGCCTAATATGAGTGCCCATAGGTGAGCAGCGCTGTAACAAGCTTAATATGACTGCCCTCAGGTGAGCAGCGGTTTAACAGGTGTAATATGAGTGCCCGGATTTGAGCAGCGCTTTAACACGCTTAAAATGAGTGCCCGGAGTTGAGCAACACTTCACACAGTGTAATATGAGTGCTCATAGCCAAGTAACACGTTACCCAGCTTAAGCCGTTTGCACGGAGCTGCACACCGCACCAACCAGCTTACCGGTGGGCAACGTTGAGCAAGCTGTATCAAAGCTGCCTTTACACAGACACACCTCCTAGCCTGTCTAGACAGTAATAAAATAAAAAAAACAATGCCCAGGCTCGAACCCAGGATACTGTGCACCATAGTCAAAGTACTGAACCACTAAGCCATGACAGTTGTACTGAGAAATGCAGTAGTAGCATATATATAGGAATGAATGGAAATAGAAGCATGACAAAGCAGATTTTCTTAAGCTGATAAATATCCAAAATGGCCAATCACAGATAAGTGCGGGAAAACGGGCATATATAAGCCGCATAGGCAGGAATACACAGCATAACTGATTGTGGTACCCATTTGCAGTCAGGATGGCAGGTGCAGGAGAGGGAAGTTGCTTTAGAGCACAGAGGTGGGGTGTTGAGGAGTCAAAGTATATGGTTTGGCTCATAGTCCATGATCATGAGGCACAACTCATGCAGGGCCAGGTTCACTGGGGTGCATACAAGGCAGAGGCGTGGAACCGGTTGGCACATGATCTCACCAGTGCCACAGGCATACCAAGGACTGGTGAACAGGTCCGTCACCACCATGCGGACCTGAAGAGATGTAAGCAGGACCAACTGAACTGTTGGATCCAGGAGGCCCGGCAAATGCCCAATGCCCCACTACTGATTAAGTATCCATGTAATTAAGTATATCCAAAAACAAATACACCTCGCAGCCAAAGTCCTCCAACCACAGAAACAAAGTTTATTTTCACAATAAATAGCAAATGGTTAAGCGCTTTCGTCAATTGACTTCAGGGTTCTGATGAAGTCAACTGACAAAAGCGCTTAACCATTTGCTATTTATTGTGGAAATAAACTTTGTTTCTGTGGTTGAAGGACTTTGGCAATGAGGTGTATTTGTTTTTGGATATTTTTTGTTGAGTTCACCTGTTTGGCACTGATTCCTGGTTCATGTAATTAAGTATGTAAGAAATTATCCTAGCTTATAGTATGAAGATGTATGTTCCAATATTACACCATTTTTTTACAGCTGCAGGTGTCCGTTCCATGAATCAACGAGCCTATGCTAATAGGCTGGTGAGGTTGTGCCACCAGGCAGGTTAGTAATTATTTTGCTGGAATTGTTATAGAATGTAGGTGAGACAGCTTGTAAAAGAGTTCAGTGTTGTTACATATTAATAAAGTTCAAATAAGCCTAGAAGAAAGATTCTGCTAGTACTGTAAGATTAGATAAGTGTTGCAGCCTGTAATCCAGAAATAAACATTAAACAAGTCTCAAATAGAGAGTCTTCACCTGTATTGTAATATCAGATAACTGCTTCAGCCTGAAAATGAGTGTTAATCAATCAACAAAGGATAGACATGTGTCAAATACATCCATTTTAAAATCTGCCATATGAAATAAGTGAGTCAGTTGGAAAGGATTGTTGTAACCCAGTAAGAAATGTTAATAACGCCTGGAATTAAGTACCATCCTGAAATGTAAAAGTAAAACAAGTGAGAGTGTGAGAAAGAGGGTATGAATCTACCAAGAAAGCTGTAATAAGTCTGGAATAAAGTTATACTGCAGTGAGTACATAATGAAACGAATGAGACAGCCACAACCAAAGAGTGAAATGTGTGTAATAAAGTACTGAACCTGAAATGTGTCTGTCCCACAGTTTGGATATGTTGCTGTACCCTTTCAATATGGAGATAGTATGGTTGTATGAAATACTGAACATCCACAGTTGTCTAGAGCCATATAAATCAAATGTAGCAGGATGCTGTACCTGAACACAGCCAGATATGAACATGCATGAATAAAAATGGAATGTATATTAATGTAGCAGTAACATTCCCATCATCAACATTCCTAAGGTTACATATAGGAAACTGTACTAATACATGTAGGGGATATATACTAGGAATGTACTGCATATGTATATGTAGTTTAAGTTGTTAATGTAATATTTCGTCACCCTACCCTATTTTCACAAATGATGCCATTCCACACCAAACTGGGTATGTATATACACAATTAATTCCCATGGACATTTGTCCTGTTGGTTCATACATATCTGCATGTATGTTGATGGATGTGCCCTGTTCACATATCCAAACCTGATGGCCTGTTGCCACCAATCAACCCTGCATGCTGTTGGAATGTGTACTGTTGTTCTAAATATGCATGTGTTATGCTTGCTGTTCAATGTTCGGAATTCATGGGTGTTTGGTTAATGGGAATACTGATGCATGCTGTTACAACTAATTTTGAATGGTGTTGTTTGTTACTAACCCAAAATGTCATAAAATACTGCTAAACATAGGACAACAGGGAAGGCGGGTTCCAGCGGACCCACCACTCCCACCTCAGCTGGCGAGTGCACCTGGCACTAGTGCCCAGGCCGGAACCTCCTCCGGTGGCCCTGTGCCACCTTTGGGTGGAAGTGCTGCAGGGGATGGGGCTCGTCCCCCCTCTGCAAGCGTGGCCGGAGAAGAACATCCACTCACCCTCCATAGTGTCCGGTCTGTGGTGCGTAGCGAGATCAGGCATTCTGTGCTTGATCCCCTATGCCAGCTTGAGGCGAGGGTAGCGCAACTCACGGGTGTGCCTGCCCATCCTATATAGCCCCCAGCACAGCCCCATCCTGGGCAGTGAAGGTGCAGTGGTAACTGCCCATGGGTGGGGATCTCAGATCCACTGTTGCCATCTGTGGGCTCATGGGCTTGCGATATCCAAACATCCGTCCCCGTCATCTGTGTTTCCCCCCACATGTGTCATACTCCACCCCTGTATGTGTCTTGTTTGTCTTGTCTGTTAACCTCCCCAACCTACCTCCCCAAATATACCTACTTCCTGTACCTGACATTCCACTCTCACCTGAAAAAAAAAATAAAAAAAGGGCACTCTGTTCCCACAAAAAAATTACGCCCCATACATAGCTGCCCATTTTGCAGACATATCTGCTGGACATGTCAACTGATAATTAAAATTGGCTGTACAACATATTTTGTTGTCCTCACCCCTCTCTCAGGGGTGGAAGGTTTCAAATATCACACCAAATTACACACATATGCACAGCTGTTGCTGATAAAGAAATGGGCAGCTATGGGCCTTCCCTACATCCTTCCTGCAAATCCCGAGCTTGTTTTCCTACTGTCTTACCATCTTTGTGCCCCCTTTTTCACCACTTTCCTATCTCCCCATTTTCTTTTCTTTAAAAGAAATTAGCGCGGGTGTTAGCGAGATTAAGCACTTTTAAGCAGTAGTCAGCGGGTGTGCGCTTGTGTGCGTGTAGCTAAGCGACTGTGCACATGCGTGAGCATTGTGCAAACCAGCGCAAACCCACTTACAACTGCTTAAAAGTGCCTTAGTCACTCTGTATGACATGGCCTGTAGTCTGCTCATCAGCAAAATAAAATACCCCTGTCAGTCTCGAACCCTAGACCTTGGAAACACTAGTCTGCATGAATTACCACTGAGCCACATCAGATATACAAGAACATGGTGCTGAAAGAAATATATCATGAAATACAAGGAGTGAATGTAAAGGGAATATAGGAAGGCCATTACACAAAGCTTGTTCCCTGTATGTTTAGTGGCAATTCTTGTGGAATTGCATTACATGAGTGTGATAAGAGAAACAGCCATGCTAGTAGGTAATAATGTTACAGTAGCACCTTACAAACCACACATGGTATCAGAGCAGGATAAACACCACCATATTTGAATAGGTATGAGGCCAGACATCCCAACTGTGACTGATTTACAGGGATGTCCTTGATTTGTCAAAAAATGTTACCTGTGCCCCACTGACTCCCTGTGAAATGTACTAACAGTAGGCAGAAAGGTGGGGAATCCCACGTAATGTTCACCATCAGTAAGTTAAAGTAGACACTACTTGCATGTCAGAAATGGTGTAGTAATACATATGCTCAAAACACACACAGTCCCCACAGTCACAACTGCAGAATATCTGAAATATATCACAGGTGTATCCCACTGATATGTACCTTTCCCTGAGGCTGTTCAAATATATACCTGAGAGTATCTGAGGCCTGCAAGTGTTAGAAACACACCGACATATCAGCCTGTCTGCTGTTACACACTCTGCAAATAGTTGTAGAATTACTTCCACAAGCACACCCTCATGTAGGAGTACAACGCAGAAATATCAAAGGATGTAGCCATCTAACAATCTAAGGACAGTATAGCAGTTTCCAAGCACTGCATGTGCCTAATATTCATAACTATTAGTACAAAATACAAGGCCCTACTACTGCTCAGCAGCAAAATAAGATACCATTGTAAGTGTCAAACCCCAGACCTTGGCCTCATCAGACTGCATGCAGTGCCATCAAACCACAGCAAACATATTTGAATTTACTGCTGAAAGAAATATAACATGCATTACAAGGAGTGAATGTAAATGGAAAATAGGAAAGCCATAGCAACACATTCCAATAAAGAGAAATATCAGGCCTTCAAGGAGTGAATGTAAAGGGAAAATAGGGAAGCCATAGCAACACATTGTAAGAGCTACAGTTGTATACCAGTTAATCCACAAGTCCCACAGGAAAGTACATACTCCCATGTAAACAGTGTTAGCATTAGCAGGTGTGAGTTAACATACACACTGAGAAGAATGAACTGGAAGAAGCAACAGTCAGGTTTCAGTACAACATGCAATTCAGTGGCTACAGCACAACCTTAGATATGAGAGACATACCAACCTTCAGACTGACACAACAGTGTCCACAGCAAACCAGCATGGTCCCCACCTTGAAAAACTGAAAGGCCTACGCCTACCTAACCTAACATTTTATAGCAGTGTCCTGAAATCACAGTGAGAACTGCAATTACCATGAAGCAGGCTGCATGCAATTAGTAAATGCTGGCCACCAATTGGTGCAGAGGCCATCACATGCACATGTGCAGATACCTACAAAAGCAGCCTGTACTGCCAGTCCACACATGCAATGCTTTCATTGCAGTGACTGGAGGGAGAGAGAGAGAGAGAGAGATAGACAGACAGACAGACAGACAGACAGACAGACAGACAGACAGAGACCCAAAAAAATAAGTAAATAAAAAGCAAGGCAGCAAGCAAGCAAGCCAGCAAGCAAGCCAGCCAGCCATCCAGGCAGCCCGCCAGCCAGCCATCCAGGCAGCCAGGCATCCAGCCAGCCAGCCAAACTTAAAAAGCTGTTAGAGACAAAGGTAATGTAAACTACATAATCTAATAATCTAGATACTGTGAACCCTCTATATGTATATAAAGATGTGCATAGGGCAAGGGACATACTGCAACCGTTAGCGAAGGCTGGACATACATATGTAGTTGAAGGTTGCTATGTGCACATATCAATGTAGGTTGTAGTGTGTGGCATTGAAACCAGCATGCAGTGCAGGTATATGTCATGTGGTGGTGAACTTCTGTGGGACTGAGCCAGTGAGGCCTGCTACAGCTATACGGCCTGAGGACAGCATAATGCATTCTGCACAACACTGTGCAATATCATTACAGAATGGTATGTCTCACAGCTGTTACAGAAGTGACATCCCCACCATGAAAGGTGGGTATTCTATGTGCCAAGATGTGCATGTAGTTGTACAGCAATGGATGTTTTTAGGTATGTGTGTGTGTGTGTGTATGTGTATGTATATATATATATATATATATATATATATATATATATATATATATATATATATATATATATATATATATATACATAGAGAGGTATGTATAGATAGATAGACATATATAGATAGATAGATAGAATATGTATATACATATAGATGTAATAGACACATACATATACAGATACATATAGATACATACACATATACAGATAGATATGAATGTCTATAGATATATATGCATATGAATATATCCATCTATATATATATATATATATATATATATATATATATATATATATATATATATATATATATATATATATATAGAGAGAGGGACATAGGGGCAGATGAATTGCAACAGCTGCCTGGTGACCAAGGCATGGACTGAACACCAGTGTGGATACAGGAGTACCATACCCCATTCCAAAACACTTTAACCACTAACTACCACATAGGTGGTTGCCTGCCTACTACTGGAGGTGTCAGAAGCAAACATGGGAAACAAGTGTACAATAGCCTTCCCTTTGATATCCACAAATATGCCATACCCTGGACTAAAACACCCAGCATTAACAAACAAGGCTCCTCATTAGTAGATGTCAGACATACCCCTGATGAATGTTATGGAGATAGGTAATATGCCGTGTGAGTCACCTCTGTGTAACTGTTTGACAGGAGCAAGTACAATCACATCACATGTGTCCCAAGGGGCAGGGTAGCATAAGGCTATGCTGCCATAGGCCCAGGGCCAATAGCATAGTACCTACCTAGGACACAATGCACACATACATGTACTCAGTGCAATACCAACTATGTGAGGTGGAATGAGTGTGACACTGACTGTGTGCAAGGTCTGTAATGGTGTGATTGCTCAGCATGACTTCATGTCTGTCATGGTAGTTCGTGTCCTTGGTGTGAGGCTAGAGAAAGATGTGTCAGTTATTTGGATACTAACATGCTAGATTGCCATATGTTGTGCAGTAGTTCCCTGTGTACGACTGCAGTGTAGGTAGGGGTATGGCAGCAAAGAATAGGGTGGAATACCAATGAAACTGTAGATGTGCATTGCATGCATTGCATGGGATGACAATATTCTCCATCCAGTAGCTTGATACATACCCCCAGTGTGAGGTTGTGCAGTGTACCTCAAACAGTGTGCAGAGTGCTGGTGTATACTAGTTTGTTGTATGGAGTGTGGCATTCACTGTCACACAGTTGTAGGCTGAGCACTGATATGTGGTAATGTACATGTGTATCCCCTGATAGACAGACAGATGTTATATATGGCAGTTCAGTGATATCAGTACAGTAGAGTATTACGTGTGCCATATGACTTGCTCACATATTTATCTTTTCCTTCCAGGGCGATGGTGCATCACCGCAACCTGTGCTATTCAGCTGCAGAGGATGAGGAGATACACCTGTGCCTGGTGCGGGATTTCAATACACTGTTTTCCAGGACCAGCCAGAACCAGCAGGAGAGGGCTGCACTCTGGCAAGACCTTGTCTATCGGGTAAATGACATAGGCATGCATAACCGGACATATGAGCAGGTACACCATCACTGTAGTGATTTAATTAGAAATGTCCATCAGCGTGCGTCTGATATCCACAGACAACAGCTTGCCACAGATGGTGGGGTACCTATCCACCCCCCCTCACCAGAGTGGAGGAGCTACTCCTAAGTGTTGTGGCTCCAGGCCAACAACAACAACATCCACAGACATGTGTCATGATGGAGGCCGGAGCCACCCAGCATGTGGACATGGAGTGTGCAGGTAACATGCCATATCTGTAGTTGACTGTTCTCTGCACTGGTAGTTTAAGCAAGTGTGAGATGTGTAATGTGTGTGTAGCTGTTATCCTGCCTATTCTTGTGCAAGATTGATATTCTGAATATCATTACTACATCTGTGTAAGCCAACTGTTGTACTACTGTACTGTAGCATACTCACAGTATCAATGGCACAGTTGTAGCCACTGACAATAACTCTCTTATTTGTGCAAGTCCCTCTGGAGTAACCGCAATGCAGCCAATCCATGCTGGTGAGTGTGTAATAACAATACTATTAATAGTAATAATAATATTAATACTAATAATACCCTCAAACAGTATTGTGCATGTGTTGGATTGCAGGTGTGTGTGTTTGCATCTGCTGTACTGATGAGTGTGCATGTGTGCATGTGTGCCCATGTGCATGTGTGCCTTTGTGCATGTGTGCCCGTGTGCCCGTGTGCATGTTTGCCTTTATGCATGTGTGCATGTGTGCATGTATGCATGTGTGCATGTGTGCCTTTGTGCATGTGTGCATGTGTGCCCATGTGCATGTGTGCCTGTGTGCCCGTGTGCTCGTGCGCATGTGTGCATGTGTGCATGTGTGCCTTTGTGCATGTGTGCCTGTGTGCCCGTGTGCCCGTGTGCATGTGTGCATGTGTGCATGTGTGCCTTTGTGCATGTGTGCCTTTGTGCATGTGTGCATGTGTGCCCGTGTGCATGTGTGGCAACATTGTGTACACATTGTAAACTGTGTTTCCTGACTTCCTCTCACAGGTTCTGGTGTTGCTCTGTTGGCGTGCAGCAGGGAACCTGAAGCCACTGCCGGTGATAGTGATAATGATGATTCATGTGTAATGGCACAGGGAGGTGTGACAGGGTCTGTTGTTGGCCAGCCAATCGACAGTACACAGCAGTCAACCCCATCAATGCACACAGTCATCCTGCCGATACATCCATTGTCACCAATATCCTTAGCTGAGGGACAGCATACAGTGGGCATTGACCAGGGTAATGTGGTATCAATGGCACATGCATCCCCTCACAGCAGCCATGGCCAGAGTTCTGACATGGTACCACACAGGCAGATGTCCAGGGGTTCTCGTGGGAGCATCCGTGGTTGTACTGTCCCTGTCAGACGTGCCCACAGAGGTCTTTCAACCTCAGCTATGTTCCGGGCTGTAATGCAGGCACAGGCATGTATGGAACGGTACACCACACAGGGTCTGAGGCAGCTTAGAGCACATCGCACTGCTATGAATGACACTATGCGTGACATTGCAGCTGCCATCCATACTATCGGCGAGGTCATTGATAGATGTTGGGGGGACATATTAGATGTGTTCCACAACTTCATGTCCATGAGCCAGGACAATGCAGGATGGTTGAGGCGTCGACGTGGATGTATGCCAGCAACATCAGCAGCTGGCAGTCGTCGCGGACGACAACAAACCCGCAGCCGCTCCCACAGTGCCAGTACCAGCCACAGCAATGCTGGGTCTGTGCTGTCATCAGACCATCCTAAAGGACCACGTGCACATGGCTCTGGACAGTCCCAGCAGGGACATGTGTCCAGTCAGCAACACACTGCTTCTGATGACAGTACCCAGTCTGGCATAGTACCTGATACTGTCCGTAGCACCCCTGCCAGACACAGGTACCATGTCCATAGCCAGAGACAGTGATCTGTATGACCTGGCAGGTACAATCTGTGGCTGTCCACAAACACCGGTATATGGCAGCCATGTGGTGGAACTGTGTGCATGCATACACACATGCATAATGCTAACACCTAGGGATAACACATGCACACACACACACCGCATCAACATTGCCCCATGTTGTACTGTTGTCCCTCACTAACACACACACACATACATGTCGATTGGATGTGTCAATGGCAGACTCTGGCAAACCAAGTACACACCCTGTGCATATGATGAAACTGTGCCACCTCCTGCAATCTGTAACATTGATGCAGGAACAGGATAGCATGGTGCTGATGCACAGGGTGACTACATAGCACTGTAGTAATATTATCATGTTGTTAACAGTACAGTGTAATGATATCATTGTGTGTATATCCCAGCATGCCTGATGCATTAACACTATGATTGTCATTGTAGTTTTTTATACACCAGTGTTAATTCCAAAAGTGTAATGTCTGCACATGTGCCACATGGCAGTTGTGTGTACCTGTGCCTGCATGTGTTGTGGACTGGACAGTATATGTGTGATGTTTGCAGCACACAGTTGCAGGTGTACATTTGTGAACAAGGTGGAGTTGCATTCTCTGCATGTAGATGCATAGTGCACACATGGCAAGGGTGACATGCACCATGTGACACAGTAGTCATACATTGTAGTTCATATTGGTGGCCACTTTTGTGTTGTACTACACATATGTCTCACCTGGGGACACATGTATGTATGACATGGTTTGACAGTATGCTGTGGGTCTTATGGTTTACCAATGTCAATGGTTTGCATTCTGGTGGTAAGGCTCAAAACACAAACCCACCTACATAGGTATCACAAGGGATAAGAAACTAGAAGTAATGATACTCACTGCCAGACATCTAAACCGCAAGATGCATGCAGTCCAAACTCTACTCAGCATGGAGAGTGTTGATATCTGTGCAGTAACAGAAACCTGGTTCAAGGCTCCCAAGTGCACCCTAGCACTACCGGGTTACACCTCATACCATGCTTTACAGCCCCAAAACATGGAACTAACTACGAAAGGGGGTGAGTATCAATAATTGTCAGGGATACCCACACCCCCAGGTTGGTGCCACAGCATGAAGCATCACAGACTATCCACATGCAACTAACAGTGGGTAAAACTGCTTTCCAGTTCATAGCCTGCTGCAGACCACCCTCCTAAACCCAGGAACCCCACCTGGCCTACTTAAGAACACATGAATATATGAAGGTCTCTCCAAACAACATTATATTGGGCAACTTCATCTACCCACACATAGACTGGGAGCATTACTGTAGCTCCAACACCCTAGGCCAAAGGTTCCTAGAATTCATAAACTCAAATGCTATGGAACAACTTGTTACCACTCCCACAAGAGGGGAAAACATACTGCACCTGATCATCACCAACATGGGGACTCTATGCTCCAGACCAGAAGTGTATCCCTCACTGGTAAGATCAGACCATAGAGTAATCTCACTGTATATTCACATACCAACCCCAGCCCCTGCCCAGAAAACCACAGTGAAAAAGTTGTCTAAAGCATATTCCACACATCTCAAAACTGAGACAGAGGTGGAATCCTTCAAAGCCCCCGGGCCTGTGGAAAATACAGCCCACACTGCTGGATCCTTTATAAACACATTCTATGAACACCTTCAGGAATGCACAGATCATGCAATTCCAAACATAACCAAGACCCAATCCTCCAAAGACAGGCGTCCTTTCTGGTGGACTCAGCCACATAACAGACAACAGTAGAAGGAGGTAGCTACTACATGATCGAGCAATATCCCACAAAGGGAAGGCATCTCTGATCAGTATTTGGAACAAAACACGGGCACTCATAAAATCATCTAAGGCCAGCTTCAAGAGAATAATTGCACAAGACACTAAGGATACTCACAAGGCTTTCTTTAGTTATGTTAGGAATCTGGGTGGGAATTCCCAGATATGCTCAGAAGTAGTCCTAAATGACAAAGAATACATGTAAGCCACATACATTGCCAACATCATTGCTGACAGGTTCAGCACAAACCTCTCACTTCTGTGTCACTGTTACACAGAGACAGCGTATACTAACCTGGAAAAAGGCCATAGCAAAATACATTTAAAATGGGTGGCGAAAGCCAAACACAGTCTGGCTAGGCTTATAACTGCCCTAGGGCAGATAGCCTAGTATGAACCTATTCACCTAT
The DNA here is from genome assembly GCF_019279795.1 of Protopterus annectens. Classification (NCBI taxonomy): domain Eukaryota; kingdom Metazoa; phylum Chordata; order Ceratodontiformes; family Protopteridae; genus Protopterus; species Protopterus annectens. The sequence continues at coordinate 1,751,664,859 of NC_056737.1, read as the reverse complement.
TAAATGATGTATCCTCCACTGATACACAGATGTAGGAAACCCAGTGTCAGTGATATCCATGCAGTACTACACTATACCAAGTAGCCATTCTTACTGAGCCCCACACATCCCTGGGAAGAATACTGTTTTCCATATAGCAGTCTCACGTACATGCCAACACACTGGGGATATGTTCATCCACGACTGGAAATGCATACAGTGGCCTACAATGCATTCTGCACATGACACACATGACCACCACAAGGGTATCATACAGACAGATACCTGTTGTCCAAGCCATGCTCTATTACTGTAACACAACTGTAACTTTGTCATCAGCATGTACTTAACATAGTATTCCAATAGTACCATGTAGGTGGCAGCACCCACCATTTAGAACGGGTAATGGTGTGTACATATGGACAAGTGTTTTCTTGTCTATCCTGTAATATTCACATTTCCAAAGGTATTGTGCAGTCCCTTGGTGTATCACCTAAGCAAGCAGCTGTCTTTATGTATATCAGCAACAGCTGTCATACACCTACACTGGATGTCCATTACTCACGGACTTTGCTGTGTTATAACATGTGTGACATATACTCCAGACATGAACCCTCACCCATATTAATATATCACAGCTTTCTTGACTGTGTGTCACCCAGTTGGCCTAGGACACAGATCACTGCAGTAGCCTGCATTGTCATCAACATACATGTATGGCATACGGTCTGGGAATCTGCAGCACATGCTGGCAAAGGTAACAACTGTATTCATATGAGGCAGGCTTCACACATAGGAACTATTGCAGGTCACAGGTGCATATCTGTATGTGGCACACAAATACCTGATGTGTGCATTGCAATTACTGTTATAATTATATGTCATACAATAATAAAAGCAAAACCCACCACACATTGATAGACTGTGTGACAAACACACACATGGCTTTTGTAGGATACAAACCCCTACCTAACTATGTTATGACACTTGAGAGAGACGCATTAGCACAGCTCGCTATTCGCATTACTAGGTGGTTTCTCTTCTCCTGCTGTACTTATAGGGTGCTGACATCATTAGTCTTTACAAAGAGGAATGTACATCATGTAGTGTGTTATTCCAGTTGTCAAAAGGGACATTTCTTTCAAAGAGAATTGCACACATGCACATCCCCTGCCCCCCCAACACGCACACACTGAGCATTTGCAGGATTCAAACCCATACCTAACTATGCTATGACACTTGAGAGAGATGCATTACACAGCACGCCATTCACATTACTGGGTGGTTTCTCTTCTCCTGCTGTACTTACAGGGTGCTGACATCATCAGTCTTTACAAAGAGGAATGTACATCATGTAGTGTGTTATTCCAGTTGTCAAAAGGGACATTTCTTTCAAAGAGAATTGCACACATCCTGCCTGTTTTGCTCTATCATGTAGTAGCTTCCTCCTTCTCTTGCATGGTTTGTTAATGGCTGGGGTCCACCAGACAGGATGCCTGTCTTTGGAGGATTGGGTCTTGGTTTTATTTGGGATTGCATAATCCATGCATTCCTGATGGTGTTCATAGAATGCATTCATAAAGGGTTCTGAGGTCTGGGCCATATTTTCCACAGGCAGAAGGGCTTTAATGGATTCCACCTCAGTTTGGAGGAGTGCATAATTTGCTTTACACATGTTTTTCACTGTGGTTTTCTCGCCAGGGACTTGGGTCAGTATGTGAATATCCAATGAGATTACTGTATGGTCTGATCTTACCAGTGATGGATACACTTCTTGTCTTGGCCATAGAGTCCCCATGTTGGTGATTATCAGGTCCAGTATGTTTACCCCTCTTGTGGGAGTGGTGACAAGTTGTTCCATAGCATTTCGGTTTATGAAGTCTAGGAACCTTTGGCCTAGGGTGTTGGAGTTAGAATAATGCTCCCAGTCTATGTTTGGGTAGTTGCAGTCGCCCAGTATAATGTTGTTTGGAGAGGCCTTCATATTTTCATGTGTTCTCAAGTAGGCCAAGTGGGGTTCCTGGATTTAGGAGGGTGGGCTGTAGCAGGCTACGAACTGGGAGGCAGTTTTAGCCACTGTTACTTGCACGTGGATAGTTTGTGCTGCTTCATGCTGTGGCACCAACCTGGGGGTGTGGGTATCCTTGACAATTATTGATACTCACCCTCCTTTTGTAGTTTGTTCCATGTTTTGGAGCTGTAAAGCATGGTATGAGGTGTAACCTGGTAGTGCTAGGGTGCTCTTGGGAGCCTTGAACCAGGTTTCTGTTACTGCACAGATATCAACATTCTCCATGCTGAGGAGAGTTTGGACTGCATGCATCTTGCAGTTTAGACTTCTGGCATTGGGTAGCATTACTTCTAGTTTCGTATCCCTTGTGATACCTATGTAGGTGGGTTTGTGTTTTGAGCCTTACCTATTCAAGGCACTATGGGGGTGACAACAGCCTTTGCCAGTATCCAAAAAGCCAGGGGTGATAGGTGCAAGCCATCCCTAGTGGAGCATCGTGTCTTGCTCAGCATGTCATCCCAGGCTGACAGGCATTGGATCCCCTTTGACTAACAACAATACTTAAGCCAATTGTTGTAATTGATCATCTTGTCTTCATATTGTGGCATCATGCTTGGTGAGGGTAGGATGTTACTCATGGGTCATCAAGTTTGCATATACTACATGGTGTTACATTGCTTAACACATGGCAATCATGCCTCAGGTGGTGCTGCAGGGCTGCCTCTGTTGGATGCACATACTACACTCCCTGTACATGTTTGAAAGCAGGTTGTGTCAACTTAGGCATCCCTTTTACTATATGTGTGAGTCAGAGAAAGGTATCATTTCCAGGGTTCCTACTGAGCCAGTGTATGTGCTATGCATTGCCTCTTTGCCAAGGCCAAGGCATACTGGGCACGCCTCCTTCTGCCTACTGGGGCAGGCTCAGGTTGTTCCTCCTCCAAGTCACGCTCTGCTGGCCTTGACAATGGTGGGGGGCTGTTTGGGCCGGGTCTATGCTGGTCCTGCTGCAGCTGTTTTTGCAGAATCATATTATGTAACATAGCACATCCCATGACAATTTGGGTACATGTAGTTGGTGAGTACTGCAAGGCTCCACCAGATGTGTCCAGGCACCGGAACTGTGACTTGAGCAGCCCAAACATATGCTCTATTACATTACATGTTTGTGCATGTGCCTCATTATGGCGTTCCTGTTCAGGTGTGTGTGCGTTTCTGATGGGTGTCATCAGCCACGGCTCCAGTGCATAGCCAGCATCCCCCAGTAGGTGACCATGTGGGATGTCCCCATTGGCAAATATCTGGTATACCTGCGTCAGATGCCAGACATGGGAATCATGGTAGCTTCCAGGGCAGCCAGCACACACATTCATTATTATGCCCTGGGCATCACACACAACCTGGCAGTTGATGGAGGGGAAGCCCTTGCGGTTAATGTAGGCCCTACCCTGCTCAATGGCTGGTGCTTTGATGCGTATATGCGTGCAGTCTATTGCACCCACTACCTCAGGGTATTCCACTATTTGCTGGAAGAGACGCATATTGCTGGCCAATACCTCAAGGGAATTGGGGAAATATACATGATCACCGACATGTGCTGACATGGCATCCAGGAACTGGTGCAGTACCCTGGATGCTGATGCCTGTGATATCCCCATCATATCACCAGTTGGTCTCTGGAAGGTACCTGTTGCTAGTATTCTTAGGCCAACACATACCTTGGTTTCCACTTGAATGGGTTCCCCTCTGTTGGTTCTGTGTGTGTGGCATGGCCTGCACAGCTCAACAATTTGCTGCAGGAGGTCTCTGTCCACTCTATAGCGCTCCACTATCTCCAGCTCATGTAACCCCTGGCAGGTGACCTCTGGGCCTGTACACTCTTCTCCGTCTCCTCACTGTGGGTTGTCTGGCAGCATTTGCATTGTCACCACCCTCATCATGTTGCATATGTCGCCTTATAACAGCTATGGCAGCCCCTAGCATTTTTTGTCTGAGTGAAGCTTTTTCAGTTTTCACTTCTAGTAGCTTACGCCAGTGTTGCAGTGTCTCTTGAGCGACACATACTGCACTGTTGTTTGCAAAGTTTTCAGTGCTGGGCTGGGCTACTGTTCTGCCTGTGTAATTGCTGCTTCTGATTGTTTTCGCCTGCTAGCTCTGCTAGTATTCCCTGTTAGCTTCCTACAATTTGTTGTGTTTCCGTTTTCCTGTCTGTTTCCTCAGGGGGGAGTGAAGCGCATACAGGGGCAAACACGTGCACAGCAGCTAACATGCGCGCACACATGCATAGATGGACTACAACTTGCTTATTTGGGTTAAAACGTGCGCACACAAGTGCAAATGCGCTTACAAGTGTTTAAACAGGCTTCTACATGCTTTATCTGGTGTAAACGCGCGCACTCACGCTTACACGAGTGCACTCCATCTTACTTGGGCTTCCCAGCGCGCACACGTGCGCATGCACGCTCAACAAAAAATTTTGGTGTTGTCCACAGTGTACACCTTCCATTTCTTGGTTTTCCCTTGTCTACCTGTTGACACACCTCTTTCCATGATGTCTAACTGACAGCTTTCACATGCCACTCTGCTCCAATGAGCTTCACTTCTTTCATACATACCCCCCTGTGATGTCACCTATCTCCTACTCTGTTACTCCCCTTATCCTACTCCTACACCCCAGGGAATGTGCTCATTTGCTATGCAAAAGTGTGATTCAGTATCCTAACACTCATTTACATAGGATTGCCTACTAATGCTTAGTTACATGTCTTACACTGAGCTTCCCCCCTTAGCAACCCCTACTTGGTGGCCATGTTGTTTTCAGCCTGCTATTCCCTTACATTGTAAATTGTTTTCTGTTTTTTTGCAGCTCAGCTCGTTTGCGCAGCGCTGCGCTACGTTTAAACATTGGCAATCGCCGAAAAAAAAATAAACATTTTTATTTTAATTTTGCATGTGGGTACGTTGCCAGTGGCCACATATCTGGCCATTGGCATGCTTCCTGGAACATATGCAACCTTTATCTGGAGCTGACAAGGCTCCATTGTGGTATTTGCAGAACGGTACTCAGTTGTCAACTGAGTACATTTCTGCAGCTAACACGGCTCCTACATGGACAGGTTTGTGCTTCCTGGATCGCAAATTTACCTCATTTGCATGCCTTTTGGCTGCAAGTGAGGTAATCTGCATATCACAGCCCTCTCCGTGTAGGAGACGTGTTAGGAGCTCTCTTACACTCCCCTACAGGCTGTTCGTGGATCGCTCGTCGGACATGATGGCTGCATGGAGTCTTACTCTACTCTTAGACTCCATGCAAGCCATTGTGAATCCGGCCCCATATACATTATATACAGGTAAAAGACTTCCTGTGACACACAAAATATTGATGAAGTGCACTTTTATATTTTTTTTCAAACACCTTTACTGAATTATCACTTGTGACATAGGCACATTTATATTCATATAAAAGTAATCAAACTATATTAACATAAACAAACATTATACTTCACATATATTGCTATATATCATACAGTCTAAGCCATATTATATAAATTATTCAATTCCTTGGCAAGTCATTATAAAGTATCCGTAAAAGACAATTTAATGTGCACAGTTATGTTTTATAAATCAGACCTAGTACATAATGAAATTGCATTAAATGTGTACTTCCCCATGGAAGTAGACTTCAGAAAACAAAGATACTGTTGCATTCTCACACTATGGTTACTGTCCCTACTGTACCTGAACTTTCTTACTTAACACTCACATTACTGGACAATTGACAGTACTATGGTCTGAAATTATATGTTTTCTTTTATACGCTGTCTCCTACATTAGTCCATGTTGGGAAGATGATACAGTCTAGTTGTTAATCATCCTTTTGGCTTCTGACCAATTGCCATTTCATTATTGAAGGCTATCCTTATAGTCAATGTTGCCTTACTGGCACCGTGATGAAAAGGATTTGCAATAGTCAGCATTACTCATCCTAATTATCAGACAACTTTTATGCCCTAGGCTTTGCCTTTCCTCTCTCTGTACTTAGGTGAAATTAGCTTGGCATTATATGGGCATGAACATTATCTATTTTGCAATGACTTAACTAATGAGTCATATAGGTAGGCACAGGGGTGAATGCTTGTGCATTTCTGCCTTTCACCAGCCTGGAACATCAAAGAGCCCTGAGGCTGAAAGTATCATTTCTTTCTCTACTATACGTAGATCCAATGAACCTCATTCTCTAATGTGATTATATCAATCTTTTATTCCCTCCTGCCTGCTTCATTCATTCCAGTCATCCCAATGTCTCTATTCTTTTCCAGATCTTCCTCTTTCTTCCTCCTTCCTTCCTTCCCTGGACTTCAGTTGAGTTGGGGCCAGCAAGCACCATATGTTGTGGTGCCAGTGACTGCTGCTGCTGCTGCTGAGGGGGCTGTTATTACCTACCCATATTTCACCCCCACCTCTGCACTCATTGACAACATCTTTGCCTATTCCCCTTTGTGGGTCATAACCCCTTTCAAGAAGCATCTTTGACAAGTACTCTTCATTCCTAAATGGGCACACCATTCTCTCCCTGCCAGCTGCTCAGACACCAGAACTGCTAATCCAACATAAGTTGCTTGGGCCATAGTTAGGGCTTTATCCCTCTATGTCATGGCATTGGCTTCTGTGTTTTTATGTTAATTGTAGCCCCTAACCAACTTTACAAAAGAATGCAATCTTTTCATTCACCAGATGTTCAAATGTCTTAATATTACTTCCAGGAGTATTTGTCACAAACTGCAGCAGCTGAATTTTCTTATTACACTATGTATCCTTGAAATGTTTGCCCCTTAGAAAGATTCACCTCATGATGATCATAAAGAAGTTTCTGTCCCTGTTTTTTCATCTTAGACAAGATTATCTACAAAAGAAAAAAAAAAAGAATGGTAATTTTTGCAGTTCATTTTCTGAATGGCCTGTGTACTCTTTAAATCCATATCAGGTTGTCAAGTGTCACTGATAGAGCTGCAGTCTTCACAACCACATACAAAGGTTCCCTATGGAAATGTCACCACTCAAAATGCCAAGTCCTTACATGCTGAAAAAAAAGACCAAAAAACACAGGGGAAGAGTGAATCTTGAAGATCACTCTTCTCCATAAAACTTAATTTTGCTGAAGGTGGAAAGTCCCCTACATGCACCTCCACACCCATTAACATATATAGACTAATTCCAAGGTCATCATACCTTGGAAAGAAGGGAATATTCTGAGAAATGGCATCTTGGGCTCAATATATTTAAGTCCGTTCTTTCAACCATTCAGTCTCCATATTTTGGGACTCACCCTAGCAGGTCCTGCTATTTCAAACAGTTAACAAGTACAGATTCCTGATGGATGTATTTCTTTATATTTCTCCCCAGAACAGCCTAAATTGCTTTAAGACAGAACATCTTTCTCTGGATGGCCTCTTATGACAGTACAGGAGTTTATAATCATAGGTCATTTTCACATGGACTGGGAGATCTCCTCTGGTGTTGATTCACAAGACTGTGTAAACTTTCATAGGAAGAGCCAAATTATTCCATCACTCACTGTATGGCAATGGCTAGTGACACAAATATCTAATTAACTAATGATGACTACATTCTTGTTGATTGTATATGGGCAACACATTACTTTTCATGACCCATTATACACACTATGATCACATAAGGTAAATGATCTGAAGGCCATACATAAACACATGCGAGGTGTATTTACCTATTTTTTGACCAGATTAAAAGTTGGAAATTGAAGTATAAAAAGAAGATAAAAAGAGGAAGTGAGCACAGGGTGGAACATAAGGTGAGCAACTAAAGAAAGAGCAGGACAGAGGTGGGAATGGATGAAAATACTTTTTTTGTGGGACAGGTGCCCATTTTATAAATATGAAGAGAAGGTAGTCTGGTGAAGGAAGGAAAGGAAGTAAGTGGAAGGTGGGAAGGTTAGGTTAGGTAGCAGGGAAAGACAGATATGATTTTCAGGGTGAGTAGTAACATAGTGAGGGAAAGAGAGGATAATTAAATGGTGAAGGAGACATCAGAAAAACAGAAAGTAAGGCAATAATGGGGGGGGGGGGGGGTTGAACAACCAACAGGAGCTGGCATGGACTCAGAAGGGAGAGAAACACCAGATTAACCGCATTAGAGAAAAAGATATTGTGATCACAGCTGTGGTCTCTGACAGCTGAGAACCAGTTGGGGATTACTCACTGACCAAGGTACCATCACTGCTGGGCACAGTCTCAGGTGACAGAGACAGCACTGGAGAGGGATGTCATTCAAGTGAGTCACCACAGTAGGTTCTCCATTTGATGGACTTAGACATCCAACAACTATAATCTCCCTCAGAATGTCTGCTAGCTGCCAATGAGTGAGAAAGTTGTCACCACCAGATGTACTGCTGCCAACAGTTACAACTGTAACAGCATTCAGTACAGGGCTACCCAAAGCAGGTAGTACAAGTAGAGCAGGAAGTGTGGATGCAACTGAGGCATTCTTCCGCTGGACCTGTAGAGTGGTGATGGGTCTTGCCAGTGAGCTGGATGCAAGTTGTTGTGCTGTTTCATATAATAGTTAAATAAGTGGACAGCAACTTAATAACAAAGAAAATAAATGTATGTAGGAGAGAGAGAGAGAGAGAGAGAGCAAGAGAATGAAGATTGCATCAAGGATAGAGGGAATGCAAACACAATGAAAACTGGGAGCTCCTACTGTGTTGAGCATCTTCTTCTTCTTTCGGCTTTTCCTGGTTAGGGGTCGCCACAGCAGAACTCCTGTCCGTTAATGATTGGCAGTAGATTTTTTTCACAAATGCCAAGGTGCCAGCTCGACTTTCAACCTTCAACGAAGGCACTCCCATTTATGCATGTCTTTCGAAGGCCCACCCAACCGCGGGGAGGACATGCAGACTCCACACAGAAGGCACTCCCCACACTCCAGCCAAGAATCGAATGGGAGAACCTCTTGCTGTGAGGCAACAATGCTACCGCTGCACCACCACGGTACTCCTACTACTGTGTTGTGCATGATACACTTAAATTGCATTGCTCTAATTTAAATTTGATTGAACCTTGGAAGATGTTGAATACTGGGGAGGTGTATAAGAGAGTATGGAGAAGGAAGGCAGAGGCAATATTTTTCCTGTTATGTTCACTGAGAAAATGTTTAAATCTATATAACATATCTAGTTTATTATGTTTTTTCAAATACTTATTCTATATGTATGCCGAATTTCAAGAAATTGTCTATGATCACCCTTAGTAATTAGTGGACTACTTCTACTTGAATGTTTTTATAGGAAGAGATAACAAAGGTGGTTTTGTGTGAAACCTGTGACCTAGGATTAAAGAGAAGTTTATTTGGGGGGGGGGGGGGGGGCTAAGTAACAGCTGAGAATTTATTAGCAAATATTCAATGGAGGAAAATAAATTTTGGAAGAGTTGTTGAAAAGTGTACTGCTTGTAAGCAGAGCAGATGATGGTAGTATCACCAGTGTATTGGATTAGGGTAGTATGTTTCTTATGATATTCAAATAATTCATGAACAATTTTAACACGAGATCTAATATGGGTCTCTGAGGTCTCACAACTACAACATATGAGTAGCTAGATTTCCATTTTACTGATTGATGCATTATAGTCAGAAACATGTGAAGGCGTTGAAGGACAGAAAGGGGCAGCCATAGTCCAGAGAATTTTTCTAACAGTTTTTTTTTCGGGGGGGGGGGGGTGTCAAAGACCTTTGAGAGGTGAAAAATATAGAAGAGATGAGTTTGCTATTATCTCTGCACTGGTTGATGTTGCTGATGAAACTGAGTAGAACAGTAGTAGTGCTGTGCTTAGGAAGGAATCCATTATGTGTGGGAGATAGGAGCTCATTAAGAAAGTAGTGTAGTAACTGGTTTTGTATACATTTCTCTTAGAATTGTGCCCTAATTACTATAATTGTCATACCTAACCAGGAGGATCTGAGTGATATAAGCGTGATGAGAAGAACGTTACCTCATTTTACTATGGAAGAAACCTCTGGAGCTTAGAGTCTGATTCTTGCATAAGGTGAGTTTTAAAAAAAAGCTTTCTTGAGCAAAAAACATATCTGCTTGTATGGTAAGGGCTAATTCTTACAGCTCCATTCATTTATACTATAGATGCTTTTAACTGCTACTCAACCTATTTACTATAAGGGTTGTAAGTTTGGCAGGACTTTTACATGTGATTGAGTGAGACTGCAAGGGTACAGCAAATACTGGACTGCAAGATTGTTAAGTTGGATGGAGACACATTCCTGAGCTCATAGTCAGAGCAAGCTCAATTCAATTTTTTGTTAATACTTTATTTATTTTATTTTTATTTTATTTTACATTTGTTGACCGGGCTAGTCTGGCTGGATAGCAAGTCCATTTTCAGCAGAGGCCCGAGGAGAAAAGCTCCACTATCTACTATTACATTTCAAAATCAAAAAGAATTTTTACAGGACAAATACATTATTAAAAACATTGCAAGGGAGGTATAGAAACAGTAAAGTAACAAGTTTCCACTTTAAGAAAGATATAATTATTCAAGTTCATCAAATTTACAGAGAAAGGTATAATACTTATAGTTTTAGTAGAGGAAGGATCAGAAATGGAAGTTGGAGTGGAGAGGTAGGGAGTAGAGGAGTAGAGAGTAATAATTTAGATAATTTAGTCAGGTGTGCTGCAGGAACAGAGCCAGTGGTTTTGGAAGTAAAGTTTAATTTTCTGTTTGAAAAGAGGCAAAGATGAAGTCAGAGTTATGTCGGTAGGAAGAATATTCCAGTTCCTACCTACAGTATTAGTGAAAAGACAGTCACCGGCAAAGTTGTTTGACTTGATTGCTTTGGTCATTAGTTTATGAGCTGAGCGTAGGGAGTTGAGATTGTTATAGGGGATTATCAGTTGGGAAAGTATTGGTGTGTGGTCAGGTTGATATAGTATATTATGAGCAATCGAGAGTTGAGGATAAGCAAGTAGTTTTGGAATTCAAGCCATCCTAGAAGTTTTAGGTTTAGACAGTGGTGGGTTCTGAAGGGATTACCAGTGGCAAAGCGGGCAATATTATTGTAGCAGGTTGTTAATTTAGTTAGATTGCTTTTTTTAAGATTGGTATAAATAGATGAAGCATATAGAAGTGAAGATAAGAGATGTGATTGGGCTATTTTAGTTCTAGTTGCTGGGGTGAGAAAAGATTTAATTCTATATAGGGATCCTATTTTCTGTTAACTAATTTGATGGTGTAGTTAATGTGTTGGTTAAAGGAGAGATTGTTGTCGATAGTTATACCTAGCAGTTTTGTAGTAGAGTCAGGTGAGATGATAGTGTTTGTGTTAGAGGAGATAGAAGTGTAAGGAGGTAGTACGAGAGGTGGGGTGAAAAGGAGAAGTTTAGTTTTTGGCGTTAAGTAGGAGGAATCGTTTAGAGAACCATGTTTCGACAGTATTAAATATGTTTTGGGTAAGTGAGATCAGTTCTATGGTGGAAGGAGCAGAACAGATAAGGGTTGAATCGTCTGCATATTGAATGCATGTTGCTTGTGGGATAGCAGAGTGGAGATCATTGATGAAGAGAGAGAAAAGAAGGGGACCAAGAATGGAGCCCTGAGGAACTCCGATGGAAATTGGCAAAAGAGAAGAGATGTGGTTTTCCCATATGACTGCTTGCTGCCTGTTGCTAAGATACGAAGTGAGCCATTTTATAGTTAGGTTGTCGAGTGATAGAGATTCGAGAATGTTGATTAAGAGAGAGTGATTGACCATGTCGAATGCTTTTGAGAGATCAATGAAAAGAGCAGAAGAGAGAAGATTATTGTTGCGATTTTTGTTGATAGTATCTATAAAAGAAAGAAGGGCAGTGGTGGTGCTGTGATGAGGTCTAAAGCCATGCTGACATGGAGCTATTATGTTGTGAAGAGACAGATATTGTACTAGTTGCTGGTGAATGCATTTTTCCATAATTTTTGCTAGGGGTGAGAGTAGAGCAATAGGTCTATAGTTGGAGTAGTCAGTGGAGTTTCCTCCTTTATGTAGAGGAATAATGTGAGAGACTTTCCAGATTTCTGGGATGGATCCTTCTTGGATAGTTCTGTTTATGAGTATGGATATAGGGTATGCGATTTCTTTGGCTGCTTTTGGAGGAAAAGAGAGGGTAGCTTATCAGCTGAAGGAGTACAAGGTTTCAATTTGTGAATGAGTTTATAGATGTAAGAAGTAGATGTAGGTTTTAGAGAGAAGTTATAAGAAGAGCTAGCTGGTTTGTTTGGGGGGTAGTGGTTGTTGGCATTCATTTGTCTAGCTAGGGATTGAATAGTTTCTGAAAAAAAAGAGTTAAATGTATTTGCAGTCAGGAGAGGAGTGTCTGGGTTGGCATTTAGTGGGGAGGGAGTTTTGGCAGTACCTGGGGAGAGGAGTCTGTTTACAGATAACCAAAATTGTTTGGAGTTGTTAAGGTGTGTTTGCTGAAGTTCACAGTAGTATTTTTTCTTGTCTGAGATGACAGCTTTTTTAGCTTGATTTCTAAGTTGGCGGAAGTAAAGGAAATCAGGGGTATTTCTGTGACATCTCCATTTGGTCCAGACTTTATTTCTGGTAAGGATGAGTTTTTTAGTGTCTTTGGAGAGCCAAGGGGCAGTTTTTGACTTCATTCTAATGGATCTTTCTGGAGCATGTCTATCAAGAATGGCTAGGAAAGTAGTATTAAAGAATAAAACTGCATCATCAAGAGGAAGTGTTTTTAAGGAGTTCCAGTTACAGATGCTGAGATCAGCCTGAAAAAGGTTTATATTAAAATTCTTGGTAGAGCGAATTTGTTGGATATTAGGGGTACTTACACAATCTGACTTTTCTCTAGAAATATAAGTTAGGAAGTGATCACTGATATCTTCTGGCAAGGTACCTACGTTATATATTTTGTTATTATTGTTTGTGAGTATCAATCTAATATGCTTTCTCTTTTAGTGTGCTTATTGATTCTGGTGGTAGAGGTGATAGTTTGGGAGAAACTGTGTAGATTAATATGAGAGGATGGATTTTCAGCATTAATATTACTCCAATCTATGTTAAAGTCACCTAGGATTATTGTTTCTTGTGGGTAGGTGGTAGAAACCCAACTAAGAAAGTCTTCTAATATTGGAATATTGTTACCTGGAGGTAGATATAAGCATATGATATAAAGGGCTTTTTTAGCATTTAGTTGGAGTTTAGTTATAATGGCTTCTATTTTGCTATCCTGGTTAGGACATGTTGGTAGAGTAGTAATGTTAAGTTGATTTTTAAAAAGGATTGCTACTCCACCACCCTTACGTTTTGCTCGGTCTTGTCTAAGTATGTTATAGCCTTGGGGTATTATCTCAGAATCCTTGGTGCTTGATTTAAGCCAGGTTTCTGAGAGGCATAGAATGTCAAAAGAGTGGGTCTCTAGGAGGGCATGAAGGTGGGGTATTTTATTGTTTATACTTTGAATGTTTAGGTGCCCAATGAGGAGTTGATGTTTAAGATTTGAAGAGGATATTTGAGGGGTGAGGTCAGCTGGGCCTGGGTTGGGGTGAATGTCACCATCTAGTAAGGTGGGATTACCTAGTTTGTCTATAATATTATTATTTGGTAAGGTTAGAAGTTTAGGTTTTTTATCTGAGGGTGGGATATATTTGAGGTGAGATATTCTGTGAAATCTGGGAAGAAGGTAATTAGGGGTGGATTGAGTATTGGAGTATGATGTGAAGGTGTATATGGTTGAGGTCTGTTTTTGTGTGGAAGTAGGCAGGATAGTAAGTGAGGTTTCAAAGAAGGTAAGATGGTAAGTGGAAAATAGGGTGGTTAAGAGTAGGACTGATAGAATACAGAATGTAGGAGAGTAGGGAGTCATTGTTTACAATAATAAGGAAAGAGGAGAGAGAAGATAGAAAGATAAGGGAGAATAAGTTCAGTAGTAGGAAGTGAGCCTGTTAAGAAGGGAGAGGGGGAGCTGTAGTATGTAAAAATATATCAGAGAGGGGTAAAGCTGGTGGAAAGAATAGAAGGATGAAGGGGAGAAATAGTATGAGAGGTGTAAAGTTAAGGTAACAGGGAAGGAAGTAGAGAGGACCAGGAGGAAGAGGTAAATAGTAGGAGGGGTGTATAGAGGGGAGGGGTTAGACAAAGAAAGGGTAGGATAGGTTAGTAGGGTATAGGGGGTGTGTCTGGGGAGCTATAAGAGTAGGACCCTGGGGTGGGGGGGAATTGGGGGTAGGGAGGGGAGCGGAGTGAGCCCGCAGGGCGAACGGAGCGGGTAGAATCACAGAAGAAGAGATGAGGAAGGAGACAATCAGAAATGCAGGTGATTCAGAACAGACTAGGTGAAAGTCTAGTAGGAAAGGGTAGGGATAAGACTAGAGATTACCAGAAAGTTGAACAGTGTTTTAATAAAAGAGAGGTAGTGTAAAGCTTACAGCAGGAGGACAGGAGGAATTGTAGAGGTAAAGAAGAGAAAAAGCTAGTTGCTGATAAGGATTCAAGGTAGAAGAGAAGGCTGATGGCAAAATAGGGTAGAGAGTACAGGTTGCTAAGAGAAAAAAGGAGAGTGATAAGCTTAAGGTCTAAAAAAGGGCTAGAAGGAGTCAAGGTAGTAACAAAGTAGTAGCTAGGGGGGGAGGGTACTATGGTAGGTAGTAGTCCAGGTAGAAAGGACAGCAAGTGGGGATGGAAAATACGGGATATGGATAGTAAGGGGGCAAAGTGAAAAGAAGGAAAGTAGGGTGAAGAGAGAGGCTGGGAGGAGACGTGAGTACAAAACAAGGGGGAGGTCAGGAGCAAGAGGTAGCTGGCTGTAGAGGCTAAAACACTGGCAGCTTTAAGCTCTTTTAGGAGACTCAAAAGGGAGCCAAAAACTCAATAATATAGGAGCCCAAACATACTCTTTATTCCTAGAATGGACAGGGCAGGTTGATGCAGTCCACGTTAGTTTCACTGAAAGGACGGCCAAGGTCTTCAGACACAGGTTGGGAGTAGCTTAGGGCAGGAGTAGAGCTAGAGCCTAGAGCTTTTGGGAAAGAAGAAGGAAAAGATACAGAGAATAAAAACAAAAAGAGAGACAGTATTAGCAAAATAGTAAGTTAAAATAGCATAGCATTAACAAACAGGTAATGTAGTAGCATACCATCAACAAAAAGTAATCAACAGTTGCATTAAAGTACATACAATATACAGTCTAATACAAAGTTCTAGTTGAGACATTAGAAGCAGGTAGCAAATCTGTCTTATTTCATTTGTGTAAGAATCATTGTGCAGCCATAAAACATAAAAATTCTCTTCAGGAGGACAGAACTAGAGGGCAGCCTAAGTACTATATTAATCTGGGGGGGGGGTAAGTACAATACATACAGCAGGTAGGGAGCAACCTTAAGGGCCCCAGACTAAAGTTAAAAGTAGGGTTGTATCCAGTAATTATTGCGAGTGGACTAAAAAATCAGTAAAAAAGAGTGAAAGAAAGGGACATACGAAAGATGTAAATATAGGTCGCTAGAGTAGGGTGAAAAGAGGGGCAGGACATCTGAAACCACTTTCGCACTAAGGCGCGAAATACAGTGGACCGCGTTGAGCACTCAGAGAGGAGTTAAATAAAGTTAGGCGGGTAATACATTACACATATGTCAGTATACTGGGACATCAACATCCACAGAGAAGGCAAAATTCTCTGATGCAGAGAAAACGGTGCTCTGCACCGCGTTGAGCACTCAGAGAGGAGTTAAATAAAGTTAGGCGGGTAATACATTACACATATGTCAGTATACTGGGACATCAACATCCACAGAGAAGGCAAAATTCTCTGATGCAGAGAAAACAGTGCTCTGCAAGGTCCTCTGTATCCATGGTCAACAGCTTATTGGCTTTCATGCCGCTGAGCAGTCCTATCATGACCTTGCCTGGGCCGAGATTGTAACTAATGTTAATGCAGCTAATAGGCAGAACCACATTTATGAAATGACGTGCAGGGGCCCACTGATATGATAAGTGGAATCACATAAATAGAAGAAAGCTTGGTATGAGAACATAGGGCAACAGGTGGGGACTGTCAAGTTTATGGCCTCTTATGGTGATAGAGAAGTTCCTGGTCTCTGTTAAAGGTAATGCCACCTCTGCAGAGTCTCACAGTGTATGCTGAATGTTGAAGCAGAGTTGAACAGGTCACAGACACTATCCACTGCAGATGTCTCAGGTATGTATTCTTATTTCCTTGTATCAATACCTGCAAGTTCTGTTTACCCCTTCATCACCAAAATCTTATTTAAAGCTTCTTGACCTATTGTATGCAGGCACATCAGGGATTTAGCACCACATCCATCTGCACAAGGTATACTCATGGGATGTTACTACTTACCATGTTTGTTTTTGTAAAACTTTCAGTTGCATGTATAGCTCTCATGCTGTGTCATGCTTAAAATGGTTATTTTGTGCTTTTATGCTCACATGTAACTGAGAAGTGGCTGGATAATTGAGATCCCACTCCTGTAGTGCTTGCACTTCCACAGCAACATCTATTGGGGAGATGCCCTCAGGAAAGGTTGCCCCATGTTTGTAGGCATCACCATGCTAATACGACTTATAACAAATGCATCTCAAGGTCAAGCAGCACACCAGCATATAGCCAGGGATGTGGTGCAACCAGTGCAACTCCTGGTAGAACCAGCTCTTGTGGGCTGGGGGTGAGAACAAGATGCTGAACACTTTCCCTGCATTCTCTGGGTCTGTTACTTCAACTACTGCTGCTGCTGTATCCCTGCAGACCCACACTCATATCAGTCCAGCCCCCAGTACATGACACACCTCCTCTAACAATGGCTTTTCTCAACATTAAATACTTCACCAACTCAAGCACTGACATTTCACACAAACACACTATTTTACTTTCATACTCTTCAGCAGTCATACTCACTCAGTACCATTTAAAAACATGCACTCCCATGGTCCCTTATCAACGTGTGCAAGGAATGATAACTGTGCCTTGTCCTTTGTACATTGTTATTGTGGTTGCCCATTTTTTATGCAGAGAGTGGCCAGACTATGTACTGGTAAGTGCAGGATGGTTTGGGTTTTGCATGTAGCATTTTTACTGTAGTGTACATGTTTAACTCTTGTACACTATGTTCTAAAGCTATGTGCAAGTTGCTGCATATTTACTGGTGTCATGGCATACTGAGCCTGCCTTTGTCTGGCATGATCCTCCTCTAAGTCGTCATATGATACAGCCTTCACTGTCTTTGTGCTGAGAGTTGCTGGATCTGCATAGGCCCACAATGCTGTGACTGCTTCCTAAGTAAAATGTTGTATAACACTGCACACTATTTTGCGTATGTGGCAGGGTCATACTGTAGGGCTTCATTGGAAAAATCCAGTCAGTGAAAATGTGCCTTCAGTAGCCCAAACACATGCTCAATAATGTGTCTTGTCTGTGATTGTGTACTGCACCCATAGTCTGGTTAATTTTGTGGATTTCTCATGGGTTTCATGAACTAGGGTTTCAGGGCATTTCTGGAATCACCAATAAAATGCCCTTGTTGGATGTCATTCCCTTGCAAACTATTGGTATAGGTCATAGGTGTATCATACATGGGAGATGGCATAGCTGCCTGAGTAACCAGTACACATATTGTAGATGATACTGTGTGCATTACAGACCACCTGGTATTTGATGGAGTTTTACCCTTTACGGTTCAAATGCTTCCTTCACATTTTACACAGTATGGTCTTTACTTCAATGTGGGTACAGTCTATGACCTCCAGTACTTCAAGGAGATTTATTTATTTTTGTATTGGGATTTGTTTACAGGGATAGTCCACTGGGCCGATGAGGGCCTATTTTCATTTGAGGCCTGGAAAGAAAAGCTCCACAAAAATTATAAACAAGAGCATAATATATAACTGGATTTAACATCTGTAAAATTCCATACACATAAACATGGAAAAGTAAATAACACTTTGTTACAGTACATATGTCAGAGTAGTTGGCAAAGGTTACAGTTATAACAAACTTGTATTAGAAAGTGAGATAATCACATGTAAAGAATAAACATTGCTTGAAGTTTCTACCATAAAAGCAGTAAGTTAGCCAAGCATCTTGTAGTAAATGGACATTAAATATATAAGAAACTGTATAGTGAATAAAATCATATTGAGTAAATAGGGGTAGTCAAGATTTAAAAGGTGGGGGAATTGTGCAAGAGCATATCCAAATAGAAAAGAGGTAATCATGTAAAGAATTTTTTAAATGATGTACGGTTTTGATTTGACCTAATTGCTAATGGTAGACTATTAAAGGCATTTGAAACAGAACAAGGAACTGGCCAGCAGGTAAATTACATTTATGTACTTTTAAAATATGTTGTTCTTCACATCTGAGAGACCTATTAGGTTGATAGTTGCTAAATAATGAGGAGGGGGGAACAAGCTAAAGGTTTATAGATTAATTTATGTGTAGTTGTTAGTTGGAAGTAGGAAAGATAGTCTGGGAGTTCAAGCCACTTAAGGGAGTGTAATGCTACATTGTGATGGGTGGGATGTTTAGCATTTATAGCAAACTTAGTGACTTTGTTGTAACACATTTCAAGCTTTGTTTTTAGGGAGGATTGTAGTTTAGTAAGCAATGGGACACCATAAATGAGATAGGGAAGTAGATAGGTGGTAGAGAGGGTTTGTTTAGTGGAGGGGCTGAGCAAGTGTTTGTGTCTATAAAGAATGCCTAGCTTCTGGTGAGTTTTGTTGACATTATTTTGCATATGAATGTCAAATTTTAGCTGTTCATCTACTATTACTCTCAGTAGCTTGGTGTAACAACTTCTATTATTGTTTTGCTCTGAGAGAAAATGGTAAACTGGGCTTTGTCTATGAGTTTTTGTTCTTGCGGTAAATAGAAGTAGCTTGGTTTTATTTGGATTACGTGACAGGCATTTGTTTCTGAGCCTGGTCTCTGTGGAGGTGAATGCCAGATGAGTAATCTGTTGCAGATTAGATACCGAGTCAGCAGAGCAGATAACAGTGGAATCATCAGCATATTTTATTAGAGAGCAGTGAATGAATGAGGACTGAAGACTGTTAAAAAAGATGTTAAAGAGAAGGATTTCTAATATAGATCCTTAAGGAACATCAGTAGTGTTGTTAAGGTATGAAGTGAGGGGCCTTTTCTATTTGACTTCTTGTTGTTTGTCTGAAATGTAGCTTGAAAGCCATTTCAGAGAGGGAGAGGAGATATCAATGGTTGAGAGTTGATTTAGAAGCAACAGGTGGGAGACAGTGTCAAACCCTCTTGATAGGTCTAGAAATAGGGAGGAGTCTATTTTACTTGAGTCTTGGGCTTTGTTGAATATGTCCATGAAGGATATCAAGGCTGTCATAGTGCCATAACCTGGTCTAAAACCATGTTGTGTAGTTGATAGAATCTGGTTATCGAGGAGGATGTTTAGAAGTTGCATATGAATGCATTTTTCAAGGAGATTGGAGATGGGGAGAGAATGGCTATAGGTCGATAGTTGGATATGTAAATAGAGTTGCCTCCTTTATGGAGAGGTATAATGAATGTCCTTTCCATATTTTCGGGACATTGGATTCAATAATGAATCTGTAACTAGTATACTGATGGGGTAGGTGATGGCATCAGCAGATATTTTTAGATATTATGTGGGCAGGTTATCAGCTGCATTGGAGCTAGGTTTAAGTTTAAGGAGGAGCTTTTTATAGTTATAGCTGGAACTGGTTTAAGTATAAATGTGGGTATAGGTTGGGAAGGCATTTTATAAGAATTGAGAGAGGAGGAAGAAGACATAGAATGGGAGGAATGGATCGGTCTAGCTGGACTTGAATAATCTGAATTATATGAGAACTAGTTACAGTGAGGTTGGAGAAAGTTGGCTGTGAGATTTTAGATAGTATTAATGAAATAAGCATTAAAAAGATTAGCAACTTGTGATGGAGTTTTATCTGGAAACATGCAAAGGTTACTATTAGTGCCTGGATTTAGGAGAGATGTTATGGATGTCCAAAAAAATTTGTTAGGGTTCCTTTTAACATTGGTTTGGAGTGATAGATAATAGTCTTTTTTATCTTCAGTTACTTGTATTTTTATATCCCAGCAAACTAGGACCTAAATAACAGTTCACAAACACTTTAACCATAAAAAGACACAAAAGCCTGGAACCAGTCAACAAGAATTTATTGACACATAATCACTTACGTCAAGCCAAATGCAAGACTTCATCAGATAAATTTAATCACAAAAAATCAATAAATAAGAAAGCATAATCACATGACCACAACCCAATCAAACATTTAAAGACATAAAAACATAAATCACAAGATATTTTTCTTTGTAAATAACCTTAAGCACATAGTAAAAATACATATATACCACACATACTCATATGACACCATAAAAGATATAGGGGAATAAAAATGCATACAATTAAATAATTATATATACATATTACCTACATTGTGCCTTGAATTTTAACACACATTCAATGGATGCCATTTCATTTAACCCTGGGTACCCCACAGCCTCCAAATGTAAAATCCAATACAACTCCCTGTTCTCTAATAACAAGTGCCAAGATCCACCCCTCACATTCCTTTTGACTCACTCAATGACAACAAACTTAAACAGGTGCCCAGAAATTCAAGGGTAGGTCTAAAAAGGGGATTAGTAGTTTTCCCTAACCTAATGTCGTACGTGTGTTCATAGATATGATTTTTTAAATTTTCACTCTGTCTTACCTATAAAAAAAAAACATAACATAACTGACACAGAGCTCCATAGACCACCCCAGATCTATTACAATTATAGCTACCTTTCATTCTCAAGATTTAACGATTGATATCAAATAATTCCCCCACATTAATGTAGGTGCAAAAATGACAACACCCACACTTGTTCATTTGTTGAAATTTGTTAAATTCCTTTTTACTAATGGGGCTCTCCACCAAGTTCTTTAAATTGCAGCCCCTTTTCCACAATACCATGGGTCTACTGCTTACTTTTGATCTAACACTACCATCTTCAACCAACACACACCAATTCTTAAAAATAATCTCCCGAACTTGATGGTAGTCAGCAATAAATTTGGTTATAAATGATAATCTAAAATTGATACTGTCTTGATTTATAACCCCCTCAAAAGTAGTAGTCATCTCAACATGGGGGTTAAGTGTGGGGAAATATCACCACCTCCCAATATAGGGGAATACACACCTAACCTTCTTTTGGTCACCACCTCTTCCCTAATTTCAGAATGAACGCCAAGGGTATTCCCACTTAATATACATTTCTTCTAATACACCACATTCAGTTATAAAGGCATCATAAATAGACACCATTCTTGTGGCCCTCACAAATTGTCCTCTAACCACTGTTTTTTTGGGGATTGGGGATGGGAACTATCATAGTGTAGAAAGGAATTGGAATAGGTGGTTTTCCTATATATCGCTGTTGTTTATTTGCAAATCACCCTATCCTTTTCCAAATGTACATCCAAATAGCTAGTATTGTCATCACCCATTACATATGAAAATTTTAAAAATTCCGTGGTTTTATTGATATAATCAAAAAAATTCTGGATGTTATTCCTACCACCTTTTCAAATAATGAACAGGTCATCCAGGTATCTGAAATATAATAAACAATCCTGGAATCCAAAATAATCAAATAAGAACCTGCGCTCCCATTCACACATGACAATATTTGCAAATAAGGGTCTGCAAGCTGCACCCATTGCAATGCCTGTTTTTTGCAGAAAGAATTGTTCATCAAAGAATAGATAATTATTCTTCAAAACCAGTTCCATCATTTCTACATAGGTGTTAATGTTATCCTGCTGTACCCTCTTCTGGATCAAAAATTCTTGAAACCACTATAAACCCACATTATATGGTATAACAGAGAATAGGTCTTTAACATCCACTGTCAAAGATGTTAGGGCTGCTACCCTTTCCATCAAAAATGGTCAGTAGTCAAGGGGCTAGTGGTCAGAGCAGTGAGAATGACTACCAGAGATTCTGATTTTCTGATTAAAATTGAATTTATGTTAAGTTTGTTTAGGACTAGGGGTTACCCTGAAGGCCTTCTTCAAAAAGTATGTCAGGATGTCATTTATAAAAGAGAAACAGGTGTTTATAAACCTTATTCTTTGTCCCCATATTCCCCTTTTAGATATGGATGATAATATTTTTGGGAACAACAATGCATGTGGTAGTACTTATTTTAGGGGTCTACTTTAAGCTCTCGAAAGCAGTAAAACCCGAATCCAAATCACGCGACACGGAAAGAGTAAACCGCAAATACATTGTAGGAATGAAACTGTGAAAGGGGAAATATCGAAATTGCATAGTTGGCCTATCTACGGTATAGCTCCGTAAGGTAAGTGTGTGATAGTTACGGACCTTAGGATTAGGGAGGGGTTAAGGTAAGTGCATAGTTAGGTAGTGTATGTAAAGTTTTGTGTAGGTAATGTATGTAAGGTTTAGTGTAGGGTTTTGTTAAGTGTATGTGTGTAGAATATTTAGTTTGTTTGGGTATAGCTCTGTAGGGGAAGTGTGCTGTAGTTACGGACCTTAGGGTTAGGGAGGGGTTAGGATAGTGAATAGACAGTTGTGTATGTGGGGTTGGTGTAGGGTTAGCAGTAGGATTTTGGTGCTTTGATATAGGGTTAGAAGTACGGATTTGATTAGTGTATGTATGTGTTTTTTTTTAATGATTTTGGGTAGGTAGTGTATTGCGAGTGGTGGGTTGGCCGACTATGACAGTTTGAGGTTTACATTTTCGTGCTTTAGTACATTCGACGTATCCGTGGTTCACTCTTTATGTGTCACACGATTCGGATTCAGGTTTTTCATGTTTTTAGGGTATAAAGTAGACCCTTTATTTTAGTGGTACATTTAATGGAAATGTTTCTTTCATCACCACCTATAATAGATACAGCAGAGAAATTGTTAATGCTGGGAAAAAAATTAGACATTACTTTATCTTGATAAAGGAATTGGTGATTTGTTAGGTGTGGTTCCTAACATAGGTTTTAAAAGAGACTTGCCTTTTAATAATTTGTTAAAGATGAATTATAATTGTCATAAACAATCCAGAAGTAAACCATTGGGAAATATCAAATGTGGTAGGTGCAAGCAATGTCCATATATTATGACCACTAATGAAGTTTTAAAGATTGGACAAAATAAAATATATACTAGGGATCATTCCAATCGCCAAACTAAAAATGTTGTATACATTGCTAAGTGTTTACACTGTTCTGTATTTTATATGGGAAAAACTATAAGAAGATTTCATGAGAGAATTTATGAGCACCGTTCAGATATAAAGAAGTGTAAACTCACAAATGCTTTGTATAAACATATAAGTGAATTTCAGGGACATGCATTTTATTTTGCAGTGGTTCAGGAAATTGTTAAGGACATAAATGGAAAAATATTATCAGTGTATCTAGATGTTTGTGAATTAAAATGGCAGCTTCACTCGAATGCCTTTGTATATCCAGGGCTTAATGAAAACCTAAATATTAACTGTGTTTTAAAATTAAGGCACATAGACGGTTGATGTTTTCCTTTTGGGCATGCCATTTTAATTGGAGGTTTTAATTGACATAATTTGCTGCTATTAAGTAATTAGCAAAATGCTTTATAATGTATTTTTTATGTAACATTCAGTTATAATGAAGTCCCTCTAAGCTTTGGGATGAAAGTGCTTAACTAGTGGATTTTACTGCAGTTTTTCATTTGGTCATTACATTAAAGGTTGGTTTTCCAGTGGCTGTCTTTGGCTCAAGGCTGTTTTTTCACTTTTTGCTAATTTGTGCTGTTATCATGCCATGTGAAGTGATTGGGACTGATAGCCTTGAGGGGTCCTTAGCAGATAACTCTGGATTTAATGGCAATATTACCTTACTTCTGCAACAAATTGGTCAACAACTGTTGGGACATTCAAACCATATTAAAGCTTTGGGTGCTTCCAGACCAGGATTTCACTGTCAGCAGTTGAGTCTGGGTTTTCCTTTTACACAGCCTACTCTACAGTCTTCTGTTCAAGTTGCACAAGAACAAAGTACAGTGGTAAGTCACCCTATTGACAAGAAGCATGCATTTTGTTGGACTGAAAATGCATGGGAAAAGGGCTGGTTGAGGAAACAGTAGAAGAGGTTCTAAATTCAGTGTTTTCTTTGATAAGGCAGTTTTTGTAGAGGACAGTGACTTTGTAAATGCAATTTTGGCAGCTGAAAATAGTTCAAACAAGTTGCCTAATATTATTTTGAATGTTTTTGTGATTTTAAAGTTTACAACTATTCTTGTAAATGTATCACTAGTTCACATGTTGATGTTTTGTCTAAAGGAATCACTTTTGTTTCTACCAAAGCTGCACGTATTGAAAATGTCCTTCTAGATTTAAAGTTGTTTTGTAGAAAAATTAAACATGAAAGTATGGTTTAATTCTAATGGCGATGATGAATACAATCTAGGGGGGCATTTATTAAGTAAGCGTAATACTTTCAATCCACCAAGCATAATTTAATCAATGTGTTTGAAAAGGTTTGTGAACTGGACTTTAGACAAATTGTTGATAACAACAGCATGCAAGGTGATGATAATTTAAGTGTGGAAGAACATGCACTGTTAAATGAGATTATTCATGATAGTCACATCAGTGTAATGAAGCCTGAGAAAGGCAATGGTGTGGTTATTATGGATATAGAAGATCACAGGAATAATATAAATGCACTTTTAATTGATGACACGTATTGTGAGGTGTCCATTAACAAGGTTTATATTACTTTTGCTAAAACAGATGATTTAACATATGACATGCTTATGCAAGGCCGGATTACTTTGAGTATGATTTCATTAGAAATGACTTCCCAGTGATAGCTAATATATTTGGAATCCCAAAAATCCACAAAGATATAAGTTGGCCACCTTTTAGACCAATTGTGAATGGTAGGCAGTCTAAAACTTATTTTATAGCACAATATGTGGATTTTTACTTGAAACTAATTCTTTCTGAATTTAAGTATATATGTAAGGATTCTTGGGATTTTTTGAAGCATTTGAATGATTTCTAAATTCATTTCACCACAATAATGGTTACAATAGATGTAAAAAAATCTCTTTTCAGTTATACCCCATGATATTGGGCTTTCCTGGCTTGAGATACAATTAGTGAATACCAGGATGTATAGTCTGGATTGCATCAACCTTTTGATTGTATTGATTGAAATTATTCTAACAAACAACTACATTCAATTTGAGGGCCAATTTTGCTAACTTAGTAATGGCCTACTGGGAAGCTGAGTATATTTTTGGTAGTACTTACAGGACATATATAAAGTACTATACAAGGTACCTGGACAATTTACTTTTAATTCGGACAGGTATGGAACAACAATTGGAGGAATTTTTGTCATATATTAATGGCGCCACCATGTTTTTACAATTTACCCATGCATTTAGTATGGAAAAAATCAATTACTTGGATGTTGATTTAACTATAGGGAATTTAGAGCAAACATTCAAATCCAAGATTTTTAGAAAATCTACATTTTCTAACTCATATTTGGATTTCATGAGCTGCCACCCTTTCCATCAAAAAAGGTTGGTAGTCAAGGGGCAACTGGTCAGGGCAGTGAGAATGACTACCAACGATTCTGATTTTCTGATTGAAATTGAATTTATTTTAAGTATGTTTAGAACAAGGGGTAACCATGAAGGCTTTCTTCAAAAAGTGTGTCTGTAGTGGTTTATAAAAGAGAAACAGATGTTTATAAACATATTCTTTGTCTCCATATGCCCCCGTTAGGTATGGATGATGATATTTTTGAAAAGAACAATGCCTGTGGTAGTACTTATTTTAGTGGCACATTTAATGGCAAATGTTCTTTCATCACCACGTATAATAGACACAGCAGAGAAATTGTTAATGCTGGGAAAAAAAATTGACATTACTTTATCTTGATAAAGGAATTGGTGATTTGTTAGGTATAGTTCCTAACATAGTTTTTAAAAAAGACTTTTCTTTTAAGAATTTGTTAGAGATAAATTATAATTGTCATAAACGATCCAATAGTAAACCGTTGGGAAATTTCAAATGTGGTAGGTGCGGGCAATGTCCATATATTATGACCACTAATAAAGTTTTAAAGATTGGACACAATAAAATATATATTAGGGATCATTTCAATTGTAAAACTAAAAATGTTGTATACATTGCTAAGTGTTTACACTGTCCTGTATTTTGTATGGAAAAAACTATAAGAAGATTTCGTGAGAGAATTTATGAGCACCTTTCAGATATAAAGAAGGGTAAACTCACAAATGCTTTGTGTAAACATATAAGTGAATTTCAGAGACATAGATTTTATTTTGCAGTGGTTCAACAAATTGTTAAGGACATACAAAGAAAAATATTATCAGTGTAGCTAGATGTTTGTGAATTAAAATGGCAGCTTTACTTGAATACCTTTGTATATCCAGGGCTTAATGAAAACCAAAATATTAACTGTGTTTTAAAATTAAAGCGCATAGAGGGTTGATGTTTTTCTTTTGGGTGTGCCCTTTTAATTGGAAGTTTGAATTGACATAATTGAGTGCTATTAAGTAATTAGCAAAATGCTTTATTATGTATGTTTTTTTATGTAACATTCAGTTCTGATGAAGTCCCTCTACGCTTTGGGATGAAAGTGCTTAACTAGTGGATTTTACTGTGTTTTTACATTTGGTTGTTACAGTAAAGGATGGTTTTACAGTGGCTGTCTTTGGCTCAGGGCTGTTTTTTCACTTTTTGCTGATTTGTGCTGTTATCATGTTGTGTATACCAATCCTGTTATATGCAATATTCACTTCATTTCTTGAAACTTGACTATATGCATTACTAAACAAAATGCAATACATCCGTTCAATATAGTCATGCATATCCATATTCAACAACAATGAAGTAACTTCTATTTTTACACCAATGACTTTTGACTTTCTTTGGAATGCATCAGATGTTAATGACAATGCTGAAATGAAATGTGCTGTAATGAACAATTGTGGTTTTTCTACTTACAATTTTAGCAATGTTGGCATTAGTGAAGTACATCATGATCTATTTAGGAAAAGAAACATGTTTGTACCTAATTTTGAGTTGGTCATTGCTGATGTTTTGATTGGTCTTAGGATGTATACGAGACAGTTGAACCTCAAATTGTTTTTTTAATGACCAAAATAGTGTGTATGCAACTGGGATAGCAATGACATTAGAGAGGAAAAGTGTTTTGTACCACCAACTAATAGTAACATATTGCTCTTTGAAGAATTATGTGAAAATGAATTTAGGACAATTTTGGCAAATAGCAAAAACTGCAAGGATAATTTGAGACATGAATGGTCCTTTAATAGTTAATTAAAATCAAGGAATTAAGAATAATGAAACCCAACAAAGGGGTCAGAGTTGTCATTATGAACCACATTGATTATGTATTTAAAATGTATGAGATACTAAATGACTCTTGAACATACACAAGGGTTTCAAAAAATGAGTTAAATATGACATATGCTAGAACAGACCTATATTTATAGGAGGGTCTATAGCAGGGAATATTTAATGAGAATGAGTACAAATTTTGGTGTGTTGAACACTCCATAGTTCCCATTGTTTTTGGGATTCCCAAAACACATAAAAGTATTAATAATCCATGTTTTAGACCAATTGTGGCAGCAAGGGGCTCCAAAACAGAGCCCATTGCAGCCTTTGTGGACCAATGGATGAGGAAGGTTGTGCAAGAAACAGAACATATACTGAGAGACTCTTGGCACTGTTTAGAGTGGTTAAGGAATATCAATGTTAAGGAACATTTCTCATTCCTCACCATTGATGTATTTAATTTGTTTTCGGTGATTCCCCATGACATTGAGTTAGATTACTTTAGAGACAGTCTCCTTGCTCATAAGAACATTTCTGCCCCTAAAGTTAACATCCTAGTAGAACTGTTGGAAATTATACTCAAAAATAATTACCTCATTTTTAAGGGTGAATTTTTCCATCAAATTGCTGGGGTAGCCATGGGCACTAAATGCACCCCAGTTTTTGCCAATTTGGTTCTTTTACATTGGGAACATGAATTTATTTTTCCCTCTCCGTTTAAAGAAAAATATGTGTTATACAATTGTTTCTTGGATGACATCCTGGTTTTATGGAGGGGAAAGGAAGAGGAGGCAAAGTCCTTTGTTGATATTTAAATAAAACCACCAAATTATTTTAAATTTACAAGCCATTGGCATTCAACGGAAGTGGATTAGCTTGATATCCATCTTGAGAAGACTCATGAGGGGTTGCAGAGTAATATCTTTGGAAAAGAGACCTACGCAAACTCTTTATTGCACTTTGATAGTTGCCACCCAATGCATCAAAAAACAAGTATAATTAAGGGGCAAATGGTAAGATTATCATACCTGGTTAGTGACAATAAGTTATTCAAGAAACAGCTCTACACTTTAGTGGGGTTCTTCCTTGACAGAGGTTACCCGCTTAAATTGACTCTTAAGATAAGGAATGAGGTTATGAGCAGAAGAGAAACATGTTTTCCACCTATTTTGAGAACAGGAGAAGTGAATATAAACAAGAGGAGAGATGGACAAAAAGGTAATACAGTAGAATTTATATTAAGGTATAATCCGGTAGCCCCAACTCTTGTTACAAGTGTAATCAAATGCTGGAACACTTGTTTTGACACCAGCATAAAAGAAAAACTAGGCAAGAAACCTAGAATAATTTACAGTAAAGGTAAAAACATCAAGAACTTGTTGGAAGGGAACAATGTGAAACGACATAATTCATTTATGTCTAAATGCGGTGCCTGCAAATATTACAGGTAAATCAATGTGGAACCTTATGTTGCTATTTATAATTATGACTGAACGCTGCCCTGTCCAAGAAAATGCAACTGTAACACTACAATGTTAGTTTATGTCACAGTGTGCACAAGTTGTTACAGTTACTATGTTGGCAAGACTATACGGAAGTTGAGAAACCGTATAGCTGAACATTTAAGAGCAATTAAAAATAAAGAAAAATACAATGCCTTATTTACACATAATTTTGAGTGTGCAAACTTTAATAAATTCACTTTCTTTATTATTGACAGAGTACTTTATAATGAAAGAGGTGGCAATGATAGATTGAAGGTTGAAGAAAAGGAGCTTAAGTGGCAGCTAAGATTAAATGCCATGGTAAAACCAGGTTTAAATGACAATACATTGATTGTTCTCATCTTGAAACAATGTGCTAACATTGTCTAATTTAATATGAGAACAAATCTTTTAAAATAAGTTGTTTTGCACAATTGAGCATTTTAACTGTTAGTTTTATGATCCATTCCCTAGTATTATTTCTATCATTATGTTTTATGTTTCTATCATAATCATGACAGTTTTAATTAGTTATCTGATAATTATCTATGAATTTAATATGCATTTTAAGTTTGAGTTACATAATGATGGCTTTAAACATATTTATGTATTCATTGTCAATCATTTACATTTTGGATGGCTGCTAATTTTTGATAGGCTGTTTTATCATGTGATGGGTGTATTTAAATGATTCAGTTAAGTGCTTCCAAATGACTCTGAGGAAGCCAGATTGTCACTGGCGAAATCGCTTAGTTGTTTGGGTTCGTTTATTGTGTATTAATAAAGTGGAACTCTTTGGCCATTTTTGGATGTTTTTTTATTTTTCAAAAACACCTTTGTATTGATTCATGGGAAGTCCTTCATAAATGTAATAATGTACAATTTGATGAATTTTTTGTTTTTTTGACAGTGGATGTTAAAGACCTATTCTCTGTTGTACCACATGATGTGAGTTTAGAGTGGTTTCAGGAATTGTTCACCCGACAGGGGGTAGAACAGGATAACATTAACACCTATGTAGAAATGATGGAACTGGTTTTGAAGAATAATTATTTGTCCCGGTCCCTTCAATAAACACAACACACCGAATGACATTTGACGACCTTTATTAAAACTTCCATAACATAACTTTGATTACCAAAATTTGTTAAATAAAATGGGACATAGTGTAGTCGATTCTAAACACAGCATAAACATCATTGCAATGTTAATCAGGACAGAGTACCTGCTCATCCTGCCCAGTAAGCAGCATTCATACCTTTGCTCACTTACTTTACGTATAAACACCCTTATAATGTTAACCAGGACAGCATACCTGCTCATCCTGTCCAGTAAGCAGAGTCCATACCAAATATTAATCAGAACAGCGTACCTGCTGATCCGACCCAGTAAGCAGCATCCATACCTTTGCTCACTTACTAAACCATTCACTAAATTACCTTCAAACCAAATAAGCAGTGTCCTTACCTTCGCATGCTTATCTATTCAACAAAAACTCCTTGAAATGCACCACCAGACACCAGAGGGGGAACAGAAGAGGGCAAGCCTGTCCCTCTTCTCCGGCCTACTGGAATAAAATAACCACAATCCCACCAATCCGCCAACAAAAAAGGGAGGGTGGGAGGGTAGCAAGTTCACATCAAAATGTGATTACTTACCCAGCTACACTCATCTAGATCCCTTAAGCACCTCACATACTTATCTCATTTCCTTCCAATCAACCCTCCCACTGTTTAACCCTTTCACCTCCCCAACCCACTGAACTTCCATTAATATCAATCTAACATCCCCTTGAAGATGTCCCAGGATAACTTGGCTTGTGCCAAGCATCATTTGTCCCGGTCCCCTTCAATAAACACAACACACCAAATGACATTTGACAACCTTTATTAAAACTTCCATAACATAACTTTGATTACCAAAATTTGTTAAATACAACTGGACATAGTGTAGTCGATTATAAACACAGCATAAACATCTCTGCAATGTTAATCAGGACAGCATACCTGCTCATCCTGCCCCAGTAAGCAGCACCCATACCTTTTCTCACTAATAAACCATCCACTGAATTACCTTCAAACCAAATAAGCAGCGTCATTACCTTTGCTTGCTTATCTATTCAAAAAAACTCCTTGAAATGCACCACCAAACACCAGAGGGGGAACAGAAGAGGGCAAGCCTGTCCCTCTTCTCTGCTACTAGCCTGCCCAGGCTGTTTCCCCTCACCACCAACTTCCATCAGCTATCCACCCTTAGGGATAAGGCCAAACATCATTCGGTGTACAATAAATACCAGGACATTACCAGCTCCTGGCAATTACCTAATGTTTACCAAAGCATCACCTGCCATTGGAGCCAAAATACTTAACCTCACCCAACAAATTAAGGCAATTGCATATCACCCTTCCCAAACAATTCCTTTACTTACCCAATGACATGCAGAACCTAAAGAACTTCAAAAATGTCATTTAACAACCGACTTGCCAACACAAGCTACCCATATCAAAAGTAAGGCACCTAAACCCCATGATGGCTTTAGCAGTCTGACCCCTCTTTACTCTACCAATACCCTTGAATGCCACCAATATATCAGACTGAAAATGCCCTATGCAACAGGTCAAAACCAGATTATACCAGAATGAAAATATCCTATGCCACCTGTTCATTACAAGATTAGTGACATGCCAATGCCAT
Organism: Protopterus annectens; assembly: GCF_019279795.1. Lineage (NCBI taxonomy): Eukaryota > Metazoa > Chordata > Ceratodontiformes > Protopteridae > Protopterus > Protopterus annectens. The sequence continues at coordinate 1,751,633,235 of NC_056737.1, read as the reverse complement.
ACCACTTGTAGAAATTAAACTACATCAACTATTAAGCCTACCAAAGTAACTCATTCAAACTGGCCAAATAACATGTCTTATATCTGCAAGAAATCATCACTGCCCCAACTGTAATGTGCCTTAATGACCATTGAATAAAATTACCGAATACCTTATAGCCTCTTCAGTACTCAGAACATCCACAAAACAAAACCATTACTTTTCAAGTCCATTTCCATCAGGGCCTTGACTGTTATTCACTCAAAACTCCATTTGTAACCTCAATGTGCCCACCCAAGTGATCAGGACTTCCACTGAAATCTGCATTCAGATTTAAAACATGCAGCAAAACCATTCTCACTATGACAACCATCTAACGTATGTGATCTATATGTCTTCCCGTACAAATATAACCAATATTCAGTAACTAGCAACTTAGCAGCATGGAAGAAAACCCAAGAATACCCACTGAAACCCATACAAACACAAGGAGGGCACGCAAGGCCCACAAAACTGGCTTATAATCAAACTGAAGAACGTCTAGCTGTGAAATGACACAAACTGCTGCACCACTGCATCCCATGATATTTAAATATTAAAACTCGTAATTCTACCGTGGATTATACATTATCCTGTAACACAAATCAAACGAGGTCATAAAACATAATACTTATTCTAGAGTTAAACAGAAAGTTAGTTGTGTTTATTTTTTCTTCTTCCAAATCATTGTGCTTGTCTTTTAACCTATCCATTTCTGAATACTCACCCAATGTCCCCACCGCTTATTCAACACCGAAGCATGATCATCTGCGAACTCACTGTATCTCACCACTGGAACTCGTCACACCATCATCTACAAAGAAAAGGACAAAAGTAAATCCTCTAATATGTAAGGAAAAGGCTCCATCTTATACCCACCTATTCCAAACTACAGCCACAGCATTCCAAGACGCCATCTGCAAGAAAGAAAAGCATGTAACTCATCCAAAATACATAATACACATTCTAAGACATCTTCAAGAACAACCTATCTTGCCAACCCGGGAAGGAATGTACCACCGCCACCCACATCTATGACAAAACAGTCAAAAATGAAGCTATGCCTCCAATGCCCTATCAAATAACCTTGTCCTTCTCTTCTGTCCCATTTCACTCCCTCATTCTGCAAGATTCCAAAGCTCTCCTAACTCCTTTTCTATTTCTATACCATGTGCTTACGCTACTGCTAAGACTGTAATGCCTCTACTCTTGATTGTCCCACTATCTTTCTAAATTACCAGCTTTCTGGCTATTATTTCCTAACTGAAACCAACATTTTATTTTTCATGTACTATAACAGTCAATGTCTTAGACTGCACTACCTACCTACTACTTTTGGACACATAGGTTATGTATACGGTGAGAGTGACTATTATTGTGCATAACGTTTAACTTGATAGAATTGTCTAGCTGTGTAGTATATATTGTAATATCCCGTAGCATAGTTTATGTTCTTTCCAATTATTTTGTATAGTATTCCTAATGTCATTTGTATTGTACTGGATTATACAGTATTTGTATTGTACTGGGTTATACTGTATTTCTGCATGTGGAGGTTCTCTCCCAGGGCCTCTGCTGCAATTGAGTTCTGCCTTCCATTCCAAGCTTTTAACCACCACCTCCGACAAAGAGACACAGCCTAGCAGAAAAGGGGTGGTCATTTACTAACAAAATTAAAACACAGTTTTATGTAGTTCCAACCTTAACTAAACAACCACCCGACTATCCACTGGGAAACGGCTGCAAACCACTCTTATCAATGACAAAGTAGCCATAACCGAAGCTATGCTTCCTATGACCCTATCAAATACCCAAAATAAATTTAACTACCAGTGAAGTATATTAAAAGTAAACCCCACACCTAAAGGAACCTATCCATATCCACAACCCAGGTAACCTTGTGATTCCATACCACATCCATTAGCGCCATGTATAAGCCAAGCTAACTTACATTGTAAAACCATCTGCCTAGCTCTTAACCTTCCATCTGCAAATGAGGCACACTAACCAACATAATGTGGAATAAAATGGACACAATGCAGCAAACCTAATAATATCTGACTAGCAACTTACAAAATACAATCAGGTATTATTTTAAATAGCCTTCTTGCAAACTTAAAAGGTTGATACAGCAGGTTGCAACAGCATGGATATTCAGAATGGTATGAAGTCTGCAACTTAAAAGCCTGTTATTATTTCTGCCTACAGTCTTAAGACTTTACCATAACTTGTCAGAAGGCACCCTTCTAAAGCTACCCTGCTGGACTGGTTTGCTTTATACCTAATCAGCTAACCACCGAGGCTACTCTAAGCCAAGGCCACCTTCCTACAAGTCCACTGTTAATGAGACTCTCACAGACAACCCACTGTACCAGGTGCAATACCTCTAAATTCCCAAGGGCCTTCTAATAATCAAACCTTGCACCCTGTGCTACCAGATAACACTTCACCAATCAACCAAATCCCAACCCCTACCGATGCCCCTTACTGTGATATTCAGTAAATTCATCATTTGCAGCTTAGAGCATTCACTAGCAAAGGGGGCATGTAACAGGTGTCAGCACTGAACCTAAACTTCTTCCTTCAAGGACTGACACCAGTAGGACACCCTGTCCATCCTATGTTTCCTCTAGAAACACCTCATATTTGTTCCTCAAATTGTCCACCAAGAAAACTAAGTGCAACAGTGTACCCTGACTATGCACCCCCCCCCCCACAAGATAGGCATGCTTATTCATCCTGGCAGCACCTTAGACATACAGCTATTGAACTTATTTTGCCTTTCCCTATACTGAAGTATAACATTAACAAAAACACAATTGAAACGACTTAAAACATCTGCATGTCAAACCACCAAAGGAATCCCAAATATAATCTGTAAACGCCAAGTCACCCAGACCACGTAAAGGCAACAGTGCCACACAAATGCCTTTAAATTTAAACTTAATAAGCAGGGATGCAGAAAGACTAAGGTGACATATGATCCCTACATATCAACGCAAAAGTGGAGACATTGCATGCCGTGCGAATAGACTGCCCAACCTTGTTAGAGTGGCTCCTGCCTAATATCGAATCAGGTGCATGACATACAGTACAGACATGCCTAATAATGCCTGCACTGAACACACTTTGAGGTACTGAAGCTTATTGCAGTACAGCCGCTACACTGGCCTCATGTCCTCCTAAATTAATCTGTCTGTGGGTTATAAAATATTGCTCAGCTTGTAATTCATGATATCCTGAAAAAGAAAGGTAGACAGTTGCTTTTCACCTATGCTTGTGCTGTAAACAAAAGTTGACTACATGCTGACTGTAGTATAACAGCATGCAAAGCAACTGACAGCAACACCAAAGCAGGCCCTATTTTCCCCTGACCAGTCACCGAGGGAGAAAAAAAAAATGAACAACTGGATCCCGACAGCAAGCATACCTGGAAAGATGTGAAGCCTAAACCCAATACCCATCCTTCTCTGTCAACGATAATCCCAGAAACCTGCCAGCAAACTACCATTTCCAATCGGATCCAACCAAAACACTCCATAACTTCAAAGCCACTTTCTTCCAATGCGCATGTGCAGTCAGCAACAACGGCTGAAAGCCCGAGAAACACCACCAGTTGTCACATGCAAGTTTGGCGAGCACAGTCCAGCTACCAGAGGGTGCAATACATCAGCTGGTCACCACTAATGTCCCTCCAAGCTGAATAACCACCCCCAAACTCACCCGACGGCACACAGTTAACATTACAGTTGCGCATGCATGCAAACACAGCCCACAAATCTAATCTAATCTAATCTAAGACTCACAGCTCAGCCATATCAACCAAATCACAAAACTACCAGAAATAAGCACAATATCTCCCTGTGGCAAACTCCCTACACCATAACCAGTTCACAAAATGGAAATAAACCATAGACATAATGAACAGACCGCATTGTAAAATGGACTCAAACGAACATCACTGACAACTGCAGCATACCACATCATCAAGAACTAAAGTGACTCCCTGAGTGAACCGTCAGTCCCATAACCCAACAGCAAATGACAGCCCACACTACAGGCACCCCATCTGCACCTCCGCAGCAGAAGCATAACCTAATTAAACAAACAAAGCACTTAAATACAAAACCACCAAAAGGTAAAAACTCCACTAAGGTAAACTCTACTGAAGTAAACTTTTCTGTAACTGTTGACCACAGAAACCCTTGTTCTACAATATATATATATATATATATATATATATATATATATATATATATTTAAATTAACTTCCTGCACTACAGTTACTCAGCTCCTCAGTCAACCTACCTTGACCCAAGGCCTATCTGACCACCAAAACTCCTACAGGTCGTCTCGGACATGAACCTGCCATAGCAAGTTAATGCCAAAATGTGATTACTTACCCACCTACACTCATCTAGATCCCTTAAGCACCTCACATACTTATCTCATTTCCTTCCAATCAACCCTCCCACTGTTTAACCCTTCCACCTCCCCAACCCACTGAACTTCCATTAATATCAATCTAATATCCACTTGAAGATGTCCCAGGACAACTTGGCTTGTGCCAAGCCTCATATATTCTTTGATGAACAATTCTTTCTACAAAAAACAGGCATTGCAATGGGTGCTGCTTGTGGACACTTATTTGCAAATATTGTCATGTGTGAATGGGAAAGCAGGTTCTTATTTGATTATTTGGGATTCCAGGATTGTGTATTATATTTGAGATACCTGGATGACCTGTTCATTATTTGGAAAGGTGGTAGAAATAACATCCAGAATTTTTTTGATTATATCAATAACACCACTGAATTTTTAAAATTTTCATATGTAATAGGTAATGACAATATTAGTTATTTGGATGGTCATTTGGAAAAGGATACGGTGTATTGCGAATATACATCAGCAATATATAGGAAACACCTATTCCAATTCCTTTCTCAACTATGATAGTTCCCATCTCCAATCCCCCCTAAAAAAAGCAGTGGTTAAAGGACAATTTTTGAGGGCTGCAAGAATGGTGTCTAATTATGATGCCTTTATAACTGAATGTGGAGTATTAGAAGAAATGTATATTAAGTGGGAATACCCTTTGGTCTTCATTCTGAAATTAGGGAAGAGGTGGTGACCAAAAGAAGGTTAGGTGTGTATTCCCCTATATTGGGAGGGGACAATTGATCCCCTGATTGTCCCCCCATACTTAACCCCCATGTTGAGATGACTACTAGTTTTGAGGGGGTTGTAAATCAAGAAAGCACCAATTTTAGATTATCATTTATAACAAAATTTATTGTTGACTATTATCAAGTTTGGGAGATTATTTTTAAGAATTGCTGTGTGTTGGTTGAAGATGGTAGTGTTAGATCAAAAGTAAGCAGTAGACCCACTGTAGTGTGGAAAATGGGCTCCAATTTAAAGAACTTGGTGGAGAGACCCATTAGTTAAAATGAATCTAACAAATCTTGACGAATGAACGAAAGTATGGGTGTTGTCATTTTGTGCATGTATATACATACATATATATATATATATATATATATATATATATATATATATATATATACTTATTTACTTTAATGCATTTTTATTCACATATATCTTTTATGGTTTCATATGTGGTATATGTGTATTTTTACTAATGTGTTCAAGATATTTACAAAGAAAAATGTTTTATGGTTTATGTTTTTATGTCTTTAAATGTTTGATTGGGTTGTGGTCATGCGACTATGCTTTCTTATTTATTGATTTTTTTTTCTGTGATTAAGTTTATCTGATGGAGTCTTGCATTTGGCTTGACAAAAGTGCTTATGTGTCAATAAATTCTTGGGGACCGGTTCCAGGTTTTCGTATCTTTTTTGGTTAAATTACTTGTCTTTTTTTTTGGTTGAGAAGCTGCTTGTATTTCAAAAGGGTTGGAGAATTTTTATTTTATTTATTTATTTATTGCAATTGTTTGCTGATTTTATCTCTATGGGGCATGATTATTTCTGATTCTTTTTATCTAGGGGTACAAGGCTGTTTAGGGTATCAATAAATATTTTGTTAAAGTAGTTCACTGTCTAATCTAGAGGTAAAGTTTTTAGGATATTTAAGTTCATATTTCTGAGGAGATTACAGAAAGTTTGTGGTTTGAACTTAGTCATATTATACATTTGTTTATAATGATGTTGCTTTTGGAAGGAACAAGCTGTTCTAAGAACAAAGGTGGGAAGATGTTCAGTAATTCAAATAGGGAGAGTGCCAGCTGAGGAGATTTTACCTGGATCACTAACCAGTTTCCAGTCTAAGGTAGAGCCACCAGTATTAGTTCTATTGTATCTAGTTGTAGTTCTAAGTTCAGTGAAATTAAACAGGTTAATGTTTGAGGATGGGAATTCAGAGCAGAAATTCAGTCAGTTAATATTAACATCGCCAGTATGATGACTTCATTTTTAATTGTATTGCTAGCCCCCGGGAAGGATATCTTCTAGATTGGGTATGTTGTTGCCAGGGGGATGTATAGAACAATAATACATAAGTTTGTTTGATTCATTAAATTTGAAGAAGGAGATGAGAATTTCAGTGTTAGAAAATTGTGGAATAGTATTGCTGTATGGGGTTATATTGTAGATGTTAAGGAAGAGCAGAGCAATACTGCCTCCTTTCTTGTGAAGCCTGTCAGACCTAATGACATCAAAGCCTGGAGGGAGCAATTCAGAGTTTTGTATGTGAGGTTTGATCCAGATTTTGGTGGATGCAATGATATCTGGTTGATATAGAGCTATCAAAGCATGAAGGTCACTAACTTTATTACAAACACTTTGGAGGTTTACTCTAACTATTTTTAAAGATTTATAGGAATTAAGGTTGCTATATAGTGTAGAAAGGTTAGAGAAAGTAATTCCTCTATTAGGATGGATATCACCACAAAGCAATATAACAAAAAATCTTAGAAAGTAAAAGGATGGTAATTGTTTTTTTTTTTTCTTGATTTGATGAGGTGATTTTGTTGGCTGAGGTAAAGGTATCTAACAGGAAGAATTTTAAATTTGAAGAAAAGTGTATTTATTTGAAAGAGGCTAGGAGATATATTTGGGTAGCTTTCTGTTGGGTATGATAGACAGGATGTAACAGATGTAGGTTTAGAGGAAAGGGGAATAGAGTTAGATTTTATAAGATTTGATAGTAACAAGAGACTCAAGGTGACGTGACAAAGAAGTTTTAGTAGTGTGGTGGTTCAAGACATTTCAGTAGATAGTGAAAGGGACTCTAGTAAGAAATTAGGTTGATAGGTACAGGGATGTAGAAGTTGAGTGCAGTGTATATAATAGAATAGGTAAGAGGAGAGGGATTAATAGCAGAGAAGAGAAGTTAAAAAGTGAAGGGAGATATACAGCTAGAGAGGAGACTTTATCATATGAGTAACAGATAAGCTGATAGAATTAAAAATGTGATGGACAGAGTGAGGCAGAAGTTGGTGGAGAAACAGATTTTAAAAAGTGTGATAGAGTAGTAGCAGGCTGTGGAAGGAGACAGAGTAGTGGTGGTGGGAGGGAGTAGAGAAGACAGGATATAATTAAATGGAATTATACTAGGAAAGCATGGGATTGGAGGTTATATAGCAGATTGTGATTTGTCACATTGGAGGGCAGGGTAGAGTAATGCATTACAAATTTAGGAGTAGTGGGGGTGGGTAGGGGAATTGAGCAGGCAGACCCAAGAGACTAGGGAAAGCAATGAAAAAAAAACAGTTAGTGAGGTTAAGGTAAGTTTGAAATTTTCATTCTAAAACAAAGATTCCAAGCTATCCCAGTTAAACACAGCTTCACTTCTTACACTATGTATTTTAATGAATTAAGTTTTAATGATGCAGAGGGAAAAACAAAAACTAAACTCTCAATAGCAGTCCCCTACAGTGGTTGAGATACAGGGATACAGGTGAAAAAAAAGGGATAAGTTAAAAATAGACTTGGCTAGGTAAATATAAAGTAAACAGCTAAAAAAACATCTGTACTGCTCTGGGGGGGGGGGGGCATCCTCATAGGTTCATAAGTAGGTACTAGGCTATCTGCCCGAGGGCATTTATAAGCCTAGCCAGAGTGTGTCGGCTTTCACCACCCCATTGATTAATTAACTGATCCTCTGTCAAGCAGAGCCAATGAAGTGATCCCAGGGGTGTATTTTCTGTTACCCATCCGCTCGTCAAGGTTTCTCTTGAAGAGTGTTAGTGAGGGGCTCTGCCTGATGTAATTTGGAATTTTGTTCCAAAGCATGGGGAGTCTCTGTGACAGGAATCTATCCCTCCAGCATGTTCTATTTATTGTTATGGCGAGGTTTAGCTCACTAGAGCGCGTGGCTCGCAGTGACTTGGATTTCTTTAGGTGGAGCATGCCCATCAATTCTGAGTTGGACATGGCTTTGTAAGTCAGGCAGAGATCCCCTATGAGTAAGCGATATGCCACTGAGTACAGCCAGAGTTTGTTCAGTTGGGCTGCATAGGACATATGTTTGAGACCAGTAGTCCTTTTGGTGAGGTACTTTTGTGGTCTTTCCAGCTGTTGGAAGTGTCTTGTGAGGTACATCCCAAATGGGGCATTGTACTCTATGATGGGTCTAATGAGTGATGAGTAGAGGGGCACTATAACCTCTTTATTTCTAGATGCGAACCCTTTAGTAATTAGATGAGCCACATAGAAGGATTTCCTAACTACTTTCATAGTTTCATAGTATAGTACTAGGCTATCTGCCCTGGGGCATTTGTAAGCCTAGCCATAGTGATGTGTCTTTTGCCACCCCATGAAATGGTACAAAAAATGTACAGAATAAATTTAGAATACTGTGCCTCTGTCTAGTAGTGACACAATGAAGGTCCCCTTATATAATAGAATTAGTTTACTGTGCCCCTGTCTAGCAGTGACACAGATGTGACACCTGGGGTAAACTTATGATCTCCCATCCACTCATCAAGATTTCTCTTGAAGAGAGTCAGTGAGGGGCTCTGCCTAATACAAACTGGGATCTTGTTCCAAAGCATGGGAAGCCTCTGGGTTATGAATCTATCCCTCCAGCATGTCCTATTCATACTTGTGCTGAGGTTTAAGTCTTTAGCTCTCGTGGTCCTGATGGATTTGGATTTTTTGAGGTGGAGCATGTCCATCAGATCCTGATTGGACATGGCCTTGTACGTCAGGCAGAGATCACCTCTGAGCAGGTGGTATGCTACTGAATAGAGCTGAAGTTTCTTTAGTCTGGCAGAATAAGATATATGTTGGAGACCCTTGATCCTCTTGGTGAGGTACTTTTGTGGTCTCTCCAGCTGTTGCAAATGCCGGGTGAGGTACATACCAAATGGGGCATTGTACTCAATCATGGGTCTGATGAGGGAGGAGTATAGGGGTACAATGACATCCTTGGATCTGGATGTGAATCCCTTCATGATGAGGTGTGCAAGGTAGAATGTTTTTCTAACCACTTTGGCAATGTGGGTGTCAAATGAGAGGTCGCTGTCGACTTGGGTCCCTAGGTCTCTGATTACTTTTTCCGTACTCAGTGGGTTGCTGTCTATGTGATAATTTGTGGGTACTTTGTTTTTCCCAAAGTGGATGACTATACATTTTTTGGCATTTAGTTTAAGGCCGTGACTCCGGCACCAGTTGTCCGTTTTTGTGAGGCCTTTTTTTAGGATGTATGTGTCCACTGGTGTATCGACTATGGCACCTAGTTTGCAGTCATCTGCGAACTTTGTCAGCCACAGCCCTCCCATGTTTGCTTTAACATCTGAGAAATAAATGCCAAACAAGAGGGGTCCCAGGACAGATCCCTGTGGGACACCACTTGTGACTGGCTTTGAGTCTGACATTGCTCCAGCGATTTTAACTTTATGGGTTCTGTCCTTTAGCCAGTTTGCAACCCATCTAGTGACATAAGGGTTTACGTTTAAGCTGTTGAGCTTATCTATGATGCCTGAGTGGGGTATTGTGTCGAAGGCCTTAGCCAAGTCCAGGTAGGCTGTATGGACTGCTTTGCCCTCATCAATGGCTCTAGTGACTGTTTCTAAAAAGTCAACCAGGTTCAAAAGGCAGGATCTGCCCTTTACAAAGCCGAACTGGGTGGGGTCAAGTGTCTGTAGGTCCCCTATGTCTCTGTTTATGAGTTCTATAATGATTCTTTCCATAGCTTTGTAGACCAGGCTGGTTAAGCTTATGGGGCGGTAGTTTCCGGGGTCTGTAGAGGTGCCCCCTTTGTGGAGTGGGACCACTGTTGCTGTACGCCAGTGTTCAGGTACATATCCCGAAGTAAGGCTAAGGTTAAATAGCATTTTTATGTGTGGGTTTAGCTCCTCTTGGAGTTCACGTAACACGCAACCCGGGATACCGTCAGGTCCCATTGATGCTGTGTTTTTAGCTTTGTTTAGGGCGGTTCTCACTTGGACATCTGAGATGACAGGGAGATTACATTCAGCTGGGATAAGTATTTCTTCTTTTGGGGGTGAGGCAGGGGAGAAATTTGCACTGAACCTGTCAGCCAGAATGTTGGCAATATCTGTGGGTTCAGTGTATTTTTTGTTGTTGTGAACCAACTCGGAGCATATCTGAGGGTTTCCACCCAGGTTTCTAACATAGCTGAAGAAGGCTTTGTGGTTATCTTTAGTGTCCTTAGCGATTTTTCTCTCAAAGTTGGCCTTGGATGTTTTTATGAGAGAACGTAGTTTTCTGCTAATGTTGATCAGAGATGTCTTCCCTTCATGGGATTTTGCTCTGATGTGCAGTAGCTTCCTTCTTTTGTTATGCAATTTGTTAATGGCTGAGGTCCACCAGGCAGGACGCTTGCCTTTGGTGGAGAGGGACTTGGATTTATTTGGGATTGCATGACCCATGCATTCTTGGAGATGTCCATAGAAAGCATTTGTGAAGGATTCGGCATTGTGGGATGTGGTATCCACTGGCACAGTGGGCTTACAGGATACCATCTCAGTCTTAAGAAAAGTGAAGTCTGCTTTTGAGAAGTTTTTCACTGTGGTCTTTTGTGCTGGGGGTGGAGGTGGGATATGTATATCCAGGGTGATTAGTTTGTGGTCAGATCTCACTAGTGAGGGGTATACTTCCAGTGTGGAGCACTTTGTCCCCATATTTGTGATGATCAGGTCTAGTATATTATCTCCCCTAGTGGGAGAGGTGACTAGTTGTTCCAGTGCATTTGAATTTATGAATTCCAGGAACTTTTGGGCTAGGGTATTAGGGCTAGAATAATGTACTCAATCAATGTTTGAGTAGTTGAAGTCTCCCAGTATGATGGTATTTTGTGATACATTCATATCCTCCAATGTCTTCAGGAAGGCTGAGTGGGGTTCTTGAGATTGGGAGGGTGGTCTGTAACATGCTACCAGTTGTATAGCAGTTTTGCCTATGGTTAGTTGCACCTGTATGGTCTCTGATGCTTCATGTGTTGCTACTAACCTGGAGGTGTGGGTGTCCTTGATGAATATGGACACTCCCCCTCCCTTTGTGGTTCGGCCCGGTTTTTGGGGCCGAAAAGCATGATACGAGGTATAGCCTGGTAGCGATGGGGTGCTCTCAGGAGCCTTGAACCAGGTTTCAGTTACTGCACAGACGTCGATGTTCTCCATGCTGAGGAGTGCATCAAGTGCCTGCATCTTGAGATTTAGACTTCTGGCGTTGAGCAGCATTACCCTTAGTTTTTTTCCATTTTTGTTTTCTAAGGAGGTGGGTTTGTCTTTTGAGCCTTGCCTAAAAAAGGCACTATGGGGGTGGCAAAGAGCCTTAGCCAATATCCGGAAGCCCAGTGGTGACAGGTGTAAGCCATCCCTTGCGAAGCAGCGTGACTTGTCCAACATGTCATCCCAGGCAGACAGACATTGGATCCCCTTAGAATGACACCAGTACTTGAGCCAATTATTAAAGCTGATCATCTTGGCTTTGTATTGTGGTATCATTCTTGGTGAGGGCAAGATGCTGCTCAGGGTCAGGGTCATACCAGCCTGGGCTACATAATCGGAGAGCTCCTCTATGTCTCTTTTCATGTAGTCCAGGGAGGTACGTCTCAGGTCATTCACACCAGCATGGACAATGACGGAGTCATATTTGTACTTGCTTTGGAGTGACTTGAGTGCGTGTGTTATGTGGCGGATCTTAGCTCCTGATAGACAGCTCACAGTCACCCTCTCCTTGTTCAGCCTGGTCAGCGGGACATCAGTGTGTCTGACTATAGAGTCACCTATTACTAGTGTATCAGGCATGGTGTTTGGCCTTAAGGTCTGTGATTGGTTGACACACTGATTTATTGAAGTATGTGTTGCATGTGTTTTGTTTTGAGGTGGTGGATTTTTGGATGTCTGCTTTGGGAGCCTCTGTTGTTTTGATAAGTATTTTATTAGAGCCTCCGAGTATGTCTTTGGCAATATGATTGTCAAAGGAGAGATTACTATCTACCTGGGTCCTCAGATCTCTTATTATCTTTTCTGTATTAAGGCGGCTGCCACCTATGTGGTAATTTGTGGGTGTTTTGTTTTTCCCAGATGGGATGACTATGCATTTTTTGGCATTTAGCTTGAGGCCATGACTTTGACACCAGGTGTCCGTCTCAGTAAGGCCCTATTGGAGGATGTCTATGTCAGCCGGAGAGTCACTTATGGCTCCCAGTTTGCAGTCATTGGTGAACTTGGTTAGCCATAGTCCTCCTGTGTTTGTCTGTACTTCTGAGAAGTATATGCCAAGCAGTAGGAGTCCCAGGACCGAGCCTTGCGGGACACCACTTGTGACTGGTTTAGAGTCGGACCTGGAGCCCACTATTCTTACCATGGTTCTCTCTGTAAGCCAGTTGGCAATTCTCATGATGTAGGGGTTTATGTTCAGGTTGGTGAGTTTTTCTGTAATACCCGAGTATTGTTTGAACCACCTTTCCCTCGTCTATGGCCTTGGTGACTGTCTTGAAGAAGTCAACCAGGTTTAGTAGGCATGATCTGCCCTTAACAAAGCTGAACTGGGTTGGGTCAAGTGTTTGAAGGTTCCCAATGTCTTTGTTAATGAGTTCCATGATGATGCACTCCATAGCCTTGCAGACCAGGCTAGTCAGGCTTATGGGTCAATAGTTACCAGGGTCAGTTGTGGCCCCTCCTTTATGGAGAGGAATAACCATTGCTTTGTGCCATTCTATGGGCATGTAGCCTGTGGAGAGGCTGAGGTTGAACAGTGTGTTTAGGTGGGGGGTTAGTTCATTCTGTAGTTCATGCAAGACGCAGCCTGGGACACCATCTGGTCCCATTGACGCTGTGATTTTGGCTTTTGAAAGGGCTGTTTTCACCTATGCGTCTGTGATTTTTGGGACACTGCACTTTTCCTGTATTGTTGTGGGCCCTTTTGGAGGTGAGAGGGGTGTGAAGTTTGCACTGAAACTATCTGCCAGGATGTTGGAAATATCAGTAGGTTCAGTATATTTTGTGCTATTTTTGCACTAGTTCAGTGCATATCTGTGAGTTGCCACTTAGATTCTTAACATAGCTAAAGAAGGCTTTGTGGTTATCTTTTGAATCCTTGGCTATTTTTCTTTCGAAGTTAGCCTTTGATGATTTCATGAGGGCCCTCAGTTTCTTACTGATACTGATCAGGGATGTCTTTCCTTCTTGGGATTTGCTTTTTTTCTGAACTAGTTTCTTCCTTCTATTGTATAGCCTGTTTATTGCAGGGGTCCACCAAACTGGTTTCCTTCTCTTAGAGGAGTGAGTCTTGGTTTTGTTAGGGATGACACAATCCATGCATTCTTGTAGGTGCTCATAGAGTGCATTTGTAAAGGTTTCTGCATCTTGGGCAGTGTTATCCTTTAGCGTGGGGGCTGTGAAACTTACAACCTCTGTCTTAAGTAAGGTGAAGTTTGCTTTAGAAAAGATTTTTACTGTGGTTTCCTTAGTTGTGGGTGGTGGTGGGGTGTGGACATCCAGAGTGATTAGTTTATGGTCTGATCTAACCAGTGACGGGTTGACCTCCGGTGTGGAACACCTGTCGCCCATGTTGGTGATGACCAGGTCCAATATGTTTTCATCTCTGGTAGGGGAGTTTACCAGTTGATCCAGGGCATTTGAGTTGATGAATTCCAGGAAGCGCTGGGCCTGGGAATTTCTACTCGAGTAGTTTTCCCAGTGAGTGGTAGGGTAATTGAAATCGCCTAATATCTGGGTGTTTGGTAGGACCTTCATGTTTTCCAGTGTCTCCAGAAAGGTGGAGTGGTGGTCCTGGGTCATGGAGGGTGATCTGTAGCAGGCCACAATTTGCATTGCAGATTTGCCCAATGTTAGTTGCACATGGATGATCTCAGAGGTATCATGCTGCACCACTAACCTGGAGGTGTAGGTATCCTTGATGAATATGGATACACCCCCTCCTTTTGTGTTCATATGGTATGAGTTGTAGCCCAGTAGTGCTGGGGTGCTCTCTGGAGCCTTGAACCAGGTTTCAGTTACTGCACAGATGTCGACGCTCTCCATACTGAGGAGTGCTTCGAGCGTGTGCATTTTGAGATTTAAACTCCTGGGGTTGAGTAGCATAACCCTCAGTTTTTTGTTAATTGTGCTGTTTACGGAGGTGGGTTTGACTTTAGATCCTTGCCTAAAAAAGGCACTATGGGGGCAGTAAGAGCCTTGGCCAGTATTCGAAAGCCTAGGGGTAACAGATGCAAGCTATATCTTGTGAAGCAACGCGGCTTGTCGAGCATGTCATCCCAGGCTGACAGACACTGGATCCCCTTTGAGTGACACCAGAAGCTTAGCCAATTGTTGAAATTGATCATTTTTTCTTTATACTGAGGTATCATTCTTGGTGAGGGCAGGATGCTACACAGGGTCAGGGTCATACCAGCCTGGGCTACATGATCAGAGAGCTCTTCCATGCTATATGGATGTCAACTCTGAGATCATAAACAAGCTAATACTTTAAACTAGCCTAGTTGTTGAACTCAATATAATTCTAGTGGGAGAAAGTTAATGGCCCTACTTAATTTAACTGGTTCCATGCTCACAGGCAGTACACCACAACACTGACACACAGGGTTCATGTAGTCCCGTTTGTTAAAGTTGTTTCTTAACTTTTGTGGTCTTATTTAGTCCTTGGGTGAATGGTGTTAACAGTTGAAGTCTAAGGAAAAAAGAGAGCAACACATTAACAGATTTGACGAATTTAAATAATTTCAGTAAGCTGATGAAAAATGAAGTAAGGATGGAAAATAGAAATACCGTATTTCCCTGAAAATAAGACTGGATCTTATACTCTTTCCCGCGCCGAAATATGCATTAGGGCTTATTATCAGGGGATGCCTTATTTACCCACACCATCCAACAATCTACCTTTATTCATGTACAGAAATCGACATTTATTCATGTACACAAATTGACGTTTATTTCGTACTTTTCTGTTATTGGACAACAGTTCTAAGTAACGCGTTAACTGTTGTGTGAGAATTCTACAGAAACAGTGCAACAAACATTTCAACTTCAGAATATCTGCACCTTGGCTTTCACAGTTATTCAAATACAGTCATGTCATCTTCTTTTGGAACATTGTCATAAGTGTCCAACCCCAGAATTTCGACCTGAATTTCTTGTGACTCAATTTCCTGTAGAACCATTGGCCCCAATCTGTCATGCCTAGCAATAGAGCTCTCCTTAAATGAGCACAGCTTGTCCAGGTAGCCTGCTCATAGTGCATTGGCAATACAGCTGTCAGTGATTTTATCCCATGAATTTTTCACCCAAGTCACGACCTCTTGCAGGCTAGGTTTCACAAAGTTTCCATGCTGATTTCTCTCCATTCTATTTTCAATGTAGTCATTAAGTTCCATGTGCAAATGGTCCTTGAATGGTTTGTTTATTGCAATATCAAGAGTCTGGAGATAGGCAGTCATTCCTGCAGGAATCATTATTTGATCTTTTCTTCTCTGTGCAAGGAAGTTCTACATGTCTTTAGCGCAGTGAGTACTGGCTGAATCCCAGACTACAAGACCTCTTTCGCCACCTTGCAAAACAAGTGGCAGCATTACATTGACCCACTTCCTTATAGCTGCGTGTGTGCACCAGGGTTTTTCGGTGTCAAGAATGTAAATGCCTGAAATACGTTCACCCTTATCTTTCTTGCCTTTACTAATGATTAGAGGTGGGATTTTCTTTCAATCTAGATGAATTGCCAAAATACAGGTAACATGTGCACTCTCATAACCAGTGGAGGGAATGTAGATTGACGAGGCACCCCTCTGATCAATTGCTGCTTGAAATCCTTGGCCCATAAATACTGCAGTTTCATGCACAGCAATCATGTTGGAGAGTTAGTATTTAGAAAAGTCAATGCCATCAACAAAGGACTTGAACACAAGTGCATGTTTAATAACTTCAGTATCTTCCAGCTTGAACAGTGTTGTTGATCTTCTTAGAGGCAGTTCATATCACTGAAGGAAGCCATCCAGCCAATGTTGTGATGCTTTCACTTCTTCTGGGGATATTTCTAACTGTGGTGCCATTGCAAGGGCAAATGCTTGGATATCAGCCCTGTGCACAACCAAAGCCTTTGCTCTCCTGTTAGCAATCCACTCACAGATGATGTCTTCCAGCTCAGGAAATAATGGTTGCTGACCTGACCCACACTTGCACTTCTTAGAATTTCCCTCATCAGCCTGTTGACTGAGATTATCGTATGCTGCATGCCATTTTCAGACCATTCAGAGATCTAACTTCTTCTCTTTGCAGAAAGCCATCAGATTCTTTCCCCAGGAGTCCGCCACAATTCCTTTCTTGTACTCGATGGAATAGCTTTCTTTTTGCACTCATCTTGTCTGGGGGGTTAATTTGAAGACTTACAAGACTGGAGTGGCAAAACAAAATGGCACTGTTTACGAAGAGAAGGCACAACCACAATCATGCACTATCACATGCTCATGCTTTATGACATTGTCTGTACTTTGACTAATCAAAATATGCCCGGCAGTGTTTATGGGCCAAGGATCTCAACCGTCAAGTGTGAGTGATGGTTAGGGTTACAGTAAGAATCATGGAGGACTCTCAGGGAAAGAATCTTATGACTTTCTGTGAAGAGAAGAAGTTGGATGTCCAAATGGTCTGAAAATGGTGAGCAGAGTATGATAACCTCAGTCAACATGTGTCAATAATATTATTTTATAATTCAACACGTCCATCGTGTGTTGTTGACGATCTTAACTGGGGCTTATTTTTGGGGTAGGGCTTTTATCATGACCACCCTGGAAAACCATGCTAGGCCTTATTCTCTGGTTAGGTCTTATTTACAAAGAAATATGGTATGTGCAAGCAAGTTAGTCCAAGATGGGGGGATAGAAATCTTTTGAAACTTGTGATGAGAAAACAGGTAATATCAAAGGAAGAGTTGACAAATTTAAAACTACAGGTTGATAAGTGTGCAATATAATTAAAGCAGCTGGGATACATTTGCTAATATGCATTAAAAAACAGAAAAACAACATACAAAGCAGGCAAAAATAACAGAATAACAGCACTTGAGGTAGTTAGACACATAAAATTACTTTAGACAGAGAAGAAAACAGAGCCATAACATTGAAAATTGGCAGAAATTGTGCTATAGTTTTAAGACTGCAGCCAGGTAAGTTGATACAAAATGTTACTGTATAACAGTTGGATAACTATGCTTGATACATATGCAGTATTTCTCAAAATATTCAGGAACAGATTGCTATAACAGAGTGATACCAAAAACACAATGCACACAATAGGATAATAGCATTGTACTTATGGTTAAACTCAGCCTGTTATAATCGGAAAGAATGGCTACAAAAATACCATGAATGGAGTCAGGGAATATATCTTATATGCTGGTCATGCATGTAACTTGAGGGTGTCTGTAGGGGGAACATAACTGCTATGTGCTTAATGAGAAAAGAAAACTCCCAGAACTGTTTGCAGGTTCATGGGAAGTCCAATTGAAAAGTTAGAGCTGGAAAGAGTTACTCATTAATCCAAACAAAAGGGGGCACTCTGACCCATGACAGTGGGGGAAGCAATGAAAAAAAAAAAAAAACAATCAGTCAGTGGGGTTGCTTGAGATTTTCTTTCTAAAACCAGCCTTTCAAGCTATCACAGTTAAATGTAGCTCAGTATTAAATGAATTAAGTTTTAATGATGCAGAGGGAAAAAGAAAAAGGAAAACTGGTCTATACCACAGAAATCCCACATGATGTAGGCTCTCTTATCTGGGGTATGCCAGAACCATACATGCTCCCAAACATGTTGAAGCATGACATTGAGGAACTGATGGAATATTCTCAATGCAGATGTCAAAGATACCACCACTGTTTCCCCTGTAGCTTGCTAAAAGCTCCCTGTAGCTAATATATGTAAAGCCATTCATGCGTTAGTATTCATTGTGATAGATACTGCACAACCCCATGTGGCTGCAGATGAGGCTGATGCATCTCCTCAGTTTCTTGAATGGTGTCCCAATCAGCATGGGATTAATCCACAATTTTAGTCTTGTGGAGTCCATGAAAGGTTAATTTCGGTCTGTTGACTGTACATCCTGGGGTGAAATCATGTACCACTGGGCTCAGCAGCAGCAATAACAACCTGTTGCAGATACACATATACTAAAGCTGCTGAAACAATAGCATTATTTAATGAATCACTCAATCTGAACATTAGCATTTGGCCAAGTTCAAATATGCAGAAGGCACAGCTATGCTGTGCAATATTCATATGTCTGTGAAGCACTGTATCACTTTGTTTTGCTTCATTATCATACAAGGCACCTCATTAAACAGTTTTTAGCATATACCATGACTAAGCAATCTGTTTAGACAGCTCACATCGTGGAGCCTATTTTTCTGAATCGCACCCATACCTGCACATGGTCACTCATTGTGCAATTTGTTTACGACAGTGTTCCAATGTTTTCTGAATCTAATCCTCAGTCTTTTGGTGTAAGTAATGTCATTAAAGGCCTGTGGAGTAACTTTACACACTACATGGAGATGCACTGCAAAGTGCTGCAAATCTTAATATGCTCTTACTTTTTAAACATTTCTTGTTTTATACCTGAACAGTCTGATGATGCGAATAGTGAAAGCGCTTACCAAGTGTACACAGTAAACAAGACTTTATATTTATTCAGAGTGAGTAGCGACATTTATGATCATACATGGTTGCGTCTGCTGCTTAGTTTCGTGTGGTTTATGCTATTTTACTCTACGGAGCAGTGAGGCATTCATCCTGTGGAGTGCTGCTTATTTCTTTTTATTATTTATTTTTTTATACCTGAACTTTAATATGAAATGGCAGGGTTTTAGACTATATGTAAAGTTAGAAATGCAACACCAGGCCATTGTCATTATTGGATTATTGGCATTCTACTACCTCTAATCAGTCAAGGATCTGTAAAATTTACCTACATTAACAGTTGTCCTGACATTGGCTGGATAAACATTCATTCTAGTGTTATCAGCCATAAGCCATAGTGTCACTGATTATGTCATGACAGATTTTCTTAGACCCCGAGGGATTTATAAACTGTGGAAATATATCAATAAACTAGTTATTTTTTTCTGTTTTAATTAACTAGGAAAATGAATAAAACAAAATCCACGTCAGCAGAACCAGCAGCAAAGAGTCCAATATTAAGTGTTGTATTAACATCCACTTTTCATTCAAGAAAACTGAACTTCTTCAGACAAATATCAAAAGGTAACAAATGTACAATTAACAACACATGGTACATTTGAATGGACCAACCAACTGGTTAAAACTCACTGACATCAATGAGTGGGAAAAAGCTGATCTCAAAGCTTCTTAAAGTGCTACTGCATACAAAAGTCAGATCTTTACAAATTGTGTTTTGAAATCAAACAACTGACCAAAATAAAATGAAAAATTATCAATGAAAGTGAGTCTAAACATAAAATGTTTAAAACCAAAAAAAACAAAACATAATAAATGGAACCGGTTTAATAACGAAGAATAAGAAGTAAAACATAAAAAATAATAAATCATAAATGAAGAATAAAAATAATAAAATTACCTCTGCGTACTTCTGAGTTTCAAAATGCAAGATAAACTTACTCTGTCGTTAAGACCAGGAGGTCTATATGAACAGAGTTTCAGCTGCCAAATCACTTCTAGGCACTCTAATAATAGTTGGAAAGGACCCCCCCCCCTGATGTCGAAGGGAACCTGTCCTAACACCCTAAAAGTAAAACTGTGCTGAGGGTGGTCATTAACATGTTTCGCCAAAGCATTTTCACACTTATTTTTCCTAATACAATATAAATGATCATAGATTCTTTCATTAAAACCTCTGTCAGTCTTGCCTACATAAAACGCTGGGCAAGACTGGCAGCAAGCTAAATAAACAACTGATCGAGATTTACAGTTGAATCTACCAACAGTGGAGAAAGAAGACCCAGTAATTTTGAATCTCAAACCAGTGGCAATGTGCCTGCACATGTTGCAACTCTCACATTTGAAAGTGCCCTCTACTCTAACACGAGTGTCCTTTTATGTGGGCAAGACTTCATTTATGATCTATTATTTTTTATGTTTTACTTCTTATTCTTCATTATTAAACCGGTTCCATTTATTATGTTTTGTTTTTTTTTTGGTTTTAAACATTTTATGTTGAGACACTTTCATTGATAATTTTTCATTTTATTTTGGTCAGTTGTTTGAATTCAAAACATAATTTGTAAAGATCTGACTTTTGTATGCAGTAGCACTTTAAGAAGCTTTGAGATCAGCTTTTTCCCGCACATTGATGTCAATGAGTTTTAACCAGTTGGTTGGTCCATTCAAGTGTACCATGTGTTGCTAATTGTGTATTTAAGGAGTTTTTTTACATTTGTTACCTTTTGATGTTTGTCTGAAGAAGTTCCGTTTTCTTGAACGAAACGTGGATGTTAATAAAACACTTAATATTGGACTCTTTGCTGCTGGTTCTGCTGACGTGGATTTTGTTTTATTTATCTTAACTAGGAAAATGAACTAGACATCAATTTATGAGGATGACAAAGGATGGTGTGGATAGGTATCTTTCCCAGAAATCACAGAACATGCAAATATAGATTTAGTGAATAAAACCAAGGTCTATTAGAGCTCATAGCTTAATTCTTCTGAGCTAAACTTGCAAACAGTTCATAATTATTGTTGGTTGAACTTATTCCATGTCCATACTTTTTAATTTTGATTGGGTGTGAATTTTAAGCGCAGTTTTAAATTGTGCAGCACAGCAACAACTGCTCTGTCCGGTGACCTACCTTGTGCTGCATTCCTTGCTGCATGCTGCAACATGATTGACCAGTTTTAATCCAACTTACAAGTACCTAAGAAAATAATGGAGTGGAAGTTTTTATTTAATTTAGATCCACTAGTATACTTGTAAAGTGCATGTTCTGCAAATCTGTACATAATCCCCGGGATTCATGAACCTTGTGCCAGGCACACGCATAGCGTAGGCGCTACAACGCCAGATATGGCCGCCGAGCGATTCAGGTACGATCCAATTCCACGTGCACTACCGGCGTGCACCTGAGTTGCACCGCCTCCGGCGTAGGTATGTTAAACACCCCATGTGCAGTGTTGCACCATGCAAATGAAGGCATATAGCGATCCACGAAGTGGCGCAGGCGTAGCATAAGGGCACGGCAATGTAAACCAAAAAAAAACGGTTTACATATACCCAAACATAACATAGGAGTAACGGAAGGCTATCAACGTCAGGTATCATACTGTTGCTACATGCCAATGGTGAAAGACACTGAGAATGTCAAAAGAAAACATGCACAAAATGTAAATAATGACATAAATGGTATGTCCGCAGAAACCACAGCAGAACCCCAGGACATGTCCACGGAAGGTGCTAAACAATGAAATAATATGACAATGTCATAAAAGAGCAGTGTAATACACATCAGCTTCACAGCCACAATACACCATAGTATGCATGGAAAGCCACATCCACGGCGCAAGGGTTGCCAAGGAGTCGCGGCAGTGTTCGGCGCCATAACTATGAATTAGTAGTCAATGCCATGCAAATGAGGCAGATAATACTGAATCGCAAACCCCCCGCCGGCATAAGGCTGCACCAAACGGCGCAGCGGTAATACACCGAGGAGTGGCTCAGAGGGAATACATGTCAACTGCAGAGGGGTGTGCCACTGTAGGAGGAAGCACATTGGAGCCCAGCAAACATGGGCTGTACAATGCACATCACAGCAGCAGGACCGGCGTGTGGGGAAATAGTTGAGCTGAGAGCACACAATGCGCGCAGAGATGCATGTGCACGAGGATGACTATGTTCCCCTAACCCAGTCATGTGACGCCCGCCCCGTCAACAACGGATACAGGAAGGTGATGCGAAGAATATGAGGAAATGCGGAAGCAGTGTAATTGGAGTCGTAATGAGCAATCAACACCAATCAACCCACGAAGGCCAATTGGCGGCAGCTGACAACTCTGCATGCAGAAACCCGCAAAACGGGATAGGGGAGGCATATGAATGTAAAGAAAGTAGGGGAGGTAGCAGAATGCAAAGAGTGAAGAACCGATACAGCAAAGCCAAGTAGAGAGGTAGCATAACGGCGGTGGCAGACAAAATGCATGATATGCCATGTCCCAGAAACTACACATGACAGGGCTCTGCAGGATGCAAGCCAGGAAATACAATGCGCAACGTGCAGAAACAGTAAGGTAAGGTCGAAAGCTAAACCAATGCAGGCAAGTGTAATGCAACACCAAAGGCAACAGCGTTGCAGTGCCAACGGTAAAACACGGAAGATAATCCACAGATACGGCCGCACAGACACACCCTATGACATCACCGGGTGTACAGCACAACAGTATAAAGTGTGAATGCACACAACACACAGCCGTGTATTCCCAAATGCCGCACTCTAGGTGTAAACACACGGGGAACTTTTAAAATGTATATGTTGGGTGCCGCCGTGGCCGTGATACATCAGCATGTGTCAGAGACAGACGGAGTTGCGGAGGAGGGTGCCGACAACTACCGTAGGCCTCAGAGGAGAAGGAGAGTGTTCAGACCAAGGGTAACCTACCAGGGGCTACAAGACCTGGAGATAGTAGAGCGTTACAGGGTGGACAGGGACACGTTACAGCAAATAGCAGAGCTGTGCCGGCCACGCCTGAGAACAAGAAACAACAGAGGGGAGCCCATCCCAGTGGACACAAAGGTATGTGTAAGCTTGTGAATACTGGCTACAGGTACCTTTCAAAGGCCAACCGGGGATATAATGGGCATCTCACAGGCATCAGCATCCAGGGTACTACACCAGTTTCTGGATGCCATGTTACGACATGCCCATGAGCATATATACTTCCACAGATCTCAGGAGGAGTTGGCTAGCAATATGCGCCACTTCCACCGTGTGGCACAATACCCGGAGGTACTGGGTGCAATAGACTGTACGCACATACAAATCAAGTCACCACCTGGGGAGCAGGGTAGACGCTACATAAACCACAAGGGATTCCCCTCCATCAATTGCCAGGTCGTGTGCAATGTGCAGGGCATTATCATGGATGTGTGTGCTGGCAGCCCTGGAAGCTACCATGACTCCCATATCTGGCATGCCTCACAGCTGTATCAGGTATTCGCCAGGGGGGACATCACACAAGGCCACCGTGTGGGGGATGCTGGCTATGCACTGGAGCCGTGGATGATGACTCCCATCAGAAATGCACACACACACATGCAAGAATGCCATAATGAGGCACACGCACAAACCAGAATAATCATAGAGCGTGTGTTTGGGATGCTGAAATCACGGTTCCGGTGCCTGGATACATCCGGTGGAGCCCTGCAGTACTCTCCAGGCACATGTGCCCACATATTCATAGTATGTGCCATGCTACATAATATGATCCTGCGGAAGCAGCTGCTGCAGGGACATAATGGTGAAGGGCCACAAAGCCCACCACAACTGCCAAGGCCAGCACAGGCACAGAGGGTTCAGGGCCATGAACACACTGTGCCAGCCCCTGTAGGCAGACGGAGGCGTACCCAATATGCCTATGCCCTGGCAAAGAGGGAACGTATAGCACATACTCTGACAGCGTAGGCCCCATGGACTGACACCTCCCTACCTGCACACACAGTGAAATGGACGGCACACAAACATGGCCACCCGTAATGTGTACCGTATGGGTGGTCCCATGTGTGACTCCAACATAGGCAGCACCCAAACACTGCACGCCCAACAGCCAGCGGAGCATGTAACGCCAACACCTTAACCGTACACGGGTCCTACAGCAGATGGCGTTGCTGTATGCTGCCATGTTCGCCGCAAGGTGTATACATATAGACATGTACATATGTGCATATACAGATATGGAGATAGATATAATTACACACATAGAAATATATGTACACATATACATATATAAAGTACAACAGGTAAGACAGGGAATCAGAGGGATTCAAGGTGACAGAGAAGTAACACGCGATATCTGTACATAGTAAACATAGTGAACGACAACTTGAGTATCTGGGAGGGTTGACAGAACAGGAAACCGCCACCCATGGAAAGGTCAACCTACCGAAATGCATAATTGTGAGTCGGGATGATTGCCAGGCCACGGTACAGTAACAGTACATGTGCGGGTAATATTATGAGGATATGAGGGTGGAGGTAGACACTGCCGCCGGTGATGCGGGCCATGCAGGTACTGTGTGCAACCGTCCCTGTGACTGCCGCAGTATGTGTATGTGTGCGGTGAGGGTGTCGTGTGTTTCGCTGTGCGAGTGTAATGTGTGTGCCACTGTAAAATGTGTATGTTGGTGCCATGTGACAGGCGGAGTGGAACAACATGTGTAGGCATACAGTATAGGAATCACAGGCGTATGTACAGCAGTACTCCCAAAGTAGTACTGAGAGCCCCTCCCTGGCTAGGCGTGTGGCGACGTATAACGATGCAAAGTGAAAATGTCCCAGAATGTACCACAGGAATATAGCCAACATGAAATGCAAAGGACGTATGTACAAATGATGACCGTATGTATGACACCAATATGTTAATTGCAAAACGATACGTCGGCAACGTTACACAGCAATAGTCATGTACCGCGGAAATACGCATGTGCAACCCCAGTACTGATCGTGGCTACGTATCGGCCCGTAAACACCGCTGTGTGTTCTATGACTGTCAAACAAGCAATCGCCACCCGAATAGGTGGCAACCACTAGCATACAGGCCGTCCCAAGTACAGGACCACAATGACTGTAAATATCTGGGACAAAATGCCAAGGGATAGTCGTCACGTACGAACAACCGCAGATATACTACCGATGTGACGGAGGAATACATGCAGGAAGCACACATGCAGGCGATACCGACACCAGACGACATCAACACAACCTACACTCCCAGAACAACAGACAGGTAACTGCCAACTCCCCAGGCAGGGATGGAGCACACACACAAGCATACCGTGTATGTAGAAATGCAAGGCCCACAACCCGTACCCGTCACCCACAACCTCCGATATTCCCCATCGCACACATCAAAGGGATACAAGCCGCAATAGCAGCACAATCATACAGGCAGTCAATGACAGCTGCATAACCGCAACATCTCACGTGGGAAACACTATCAGCAGCGGATGCATACCTGCATCCGTTGTTTAAAGGAATACAACAGCTATGTTACACATCCAAATGCAAATAGCCATCAACAGACGCCACCAGGACAGGGACACCCACATGTCGAACATAATACCATACCCAACATACACAATCCACGGCTAACACCACTGCGAAATGTACCTGACGCCACACATAGCGGCTGCAGTTACACATAACATAACACAATACAGACCATCTCCACGAAGGTAGTGCAAATAACCAATGCCCAGGTGAGGAATGCAACCATGCCCTAGTTACGACGCGTAATGTACGAATGGAGTAGATGCACAGGTGATATGCGCACAAGTACACACCGAGGAACAGCTATTGGTGTGATGAACCCACATGTCGCAGGTGACGACGGATATAAGGATGACTCCTAGGATATTCAAACCGTATGCTCATACCGAACTACAAATAAAAAACGGATAGAGTGAGACAACGCAATAGCGAGACACGCAACGAAAAACGGAAGGAAACACAGTAAAGGTATGTAGAACCCACGATATGTACTGGTGTGTAACGCATGATGTGTATGATGAAGCTGCACTGTATGTGAATGGTGTTTGTAAGTAAGGATACTTGTCCATAATGCAGAGAGTGGTGAAAGGTGGTTATGTAGTGCTATCCCGCTGAGCATACCAACGACTGTGGACACCGTGTGCACAGCAGTGGGACATCATGTACACAGCCGGGATAACACAAGGGCTGCCACAGGGGGGCATAACACAGAACAATGCCACACCCCACGCCGATGCTGGCAGTGGATGTCCAACAAGGAAGTGCCACAGCAGGGGATAGGACATGTATGTATACTGTCACAGCACACATGTGTATGGGCATATACCATCGATGTCATACGTAATGTGCACACGACATGCGCGTATGCCTCACAGTAGGGGTTACTATGTCAACTATGTGTAATGTAAAGCTGTCATGGTGGATATGACAGACATCATACACAGTATCACAGGCATATCATGCATAATGGAGTTATGGCCTATTGGTATGTACAATAACAGGATACGTATGGCCTGTACATATGGGACAGAGTAGTAGCATAATAGCCATCCGAAATGGAAGGAACACCAAGTAACCATGGCCAAACGATCTGTAGCAGGTGCAATGTGTGCAACAATGAAGTCCGGCAGGTCCATGTGTAAACATATGTGCAGTGTACACAGTAGTGTCACCTCCCCATGGTAGTGTCCACTGAACAGCAGAGGTGGGTGTCAACTGCATGTCTACACAGTACTGCTGCTGTAGTTGTACCATGACTATGTGTCACTCTATCAGCAAGGGAGCTATCACATGAACAGTGCCACAGTGTGTCCCTGTGGGATGTGCACAGGACCTATGTTCCACAGCATGGTGTGTGTTGTGTCTGCGGAAGTAACACAGAAGCCCAAGCCATGCAATGTGGCATGTGTGCACATATGCATGTGTGCTCCATTCACCCCACCCACTGCAATTGCCA
>NC_056737.1:1751226153-1751261153 GCF_019279795.1 Protopterus annectens | reverse complement strand
GTATTAAGAACTATGGTAACCTTGTTGTATGATTTTCTGAGACCTGTTTCTATCTTTATGTCTTTCAGGCAAGATGTTCTTAGGGCGGCTTCCATCATATTCTGCAGAGGAAATGGAGATCATTCTCAGTGACCTCAGCAATCACTATGCATTACTGTTGGGCAGGCATGCACATGAGCAACAGGAGTGGACCGCCCTGGGGAATGACTGTGTCCACAGTGTCAATGATGTTGGACACCATAACCGAAGTTATGAGCAGGTCCGCTATCGTTGCTCAGACCTGCTTCGCAATGCCCGCAGGCATGCTGTTGCAATGTGTGGGGATCACCTCACAACAGGGGGGTCATGCAACACATTCCCCATGACACGCATGGAACAGTTCCTCAACAGCCTTGGGGCACCTGCTCATACTAATCTACAACAAGTGTCAAACAGCATTTTGGAGGTGGGTGTTACCCACACACCAGTTGAGAAACGTGCAGGTAAGACCACAGGGAACATCAGTAGAACACATTTGCATATGCATCTGCATCTGTATAGGTGGAGCATCTTCGTCTTCTTTTGGCTTTTCCCAGTTAAGGGTCTCCACCGTGGATCACCTGTTTCCATTTCTTCCTGTCTACTGCATCTTGCTCTGTCACACCAACCACCTCCATATCCTGTCTCACCACATCCATAAACCTTACCTTAGGCCTTTATCTTCTCCACTTACCTAGTAGCTTCATCCTTAGCATCCTATTCCCAATATACCCAGCATCCCTCCTCAGCACATGTCCAAACAAATGCAATTCCACCTCTCTGGCTTTGTCTCCAAACTGTCCAACGTGGGCTGACTGTCTAATATTCTTATTCCTAATCCTGTCTACTCTCGTCACACCCAGTGCAAGTCTTAACATCTTTAACTCTGCCACATCCAGCTCTGACTCCTGCCTGTTTGTCAGTGCCACTGTCTCCAACCCATATAACATAGCTGATCTCACTATCGTCTTGTAGACCTTTCCTTTCATGCTTACTGGTACTCGTCTGTCGCAAATCAATCCTGACACTCGTCTCCACCTACTCCACCCTGCCTGTACTCTCTTCTTCACCTCTCTACCACACTTGCCATTACTCTGAACTGTTGATCTCAAGTGTATGAACTCATCCAACTGCACCAACTCTACTCCCTGCATCTTCATTCCTCTATCCACCCTCTCATTCACACACATATATGCTGTCATAGTCCAGCTGACCTTCATCCCTCTCCTCTCTAGAGCATATCTCCACCTCTCCAGAGTCTCCTCAACCTGTTCCCTACTCTTACTACATATCACAATGTCATCTGCAAACATCATAGTCCATGGGGACTCCTGTCTGATCTCGGCTGTCAACCTGTCCATCACCACTGCAAATAAGAAAGGGCTCAGAGCTGATCCTTGATGTAATCCTATCTCCACCTTAAACGCATCTGTCACTCCCACTGCAGATTTCACTGCTGTCACACTACCCTTGTACATATACTGTACCACTCTTACATACTTCTCTGCCACTCCAGACTTCTTCACACAATACCACAACTCCTCTCTAGGCACCCTGTCATATGCTTTCTCTAAGTCCAGAAAGACACAATGCAACTCCTTCTGACTTTCCCTGTACTTCTACATCAACAGTCTCAGAGCAAACATTGCATCTGTAGTGCTCTTTCTTAGAATGAAAACATACTGCTGATCACTAATAATCACCTCTCTTCTTAAACAAGCTTCCACTACTCTTTCCAATAACTTCATGCTGTGAATGATCAATAGTACCTCTCTGTAGTTACTACAGCTCTGCACATCACCCTTATTCATATAATCCAGTACCAAAACACCTTTTCTCCACTCCTCAGGCACCCTCTCACATTCCAAGATTTCATCAAACAATCTGGTTAATCATGTCACTGCCATTTCCCCTAAACACCTCCAAGCTTCCACAGGTATGTCATCTGGACCAACAGCCTTTCCATTCTTCATTCTCTTCATAGCTATCAGTACCTCTGCCTTGTAGAGCATGCATATCTGATATGTCATAACTATTGTTTGTTGATGCATAGTAGTAGTAATAAACAGATATGCATAAGTGCTAGTATTCTGGACTTGTACTGTTGATGTACTGTAATGCTGCACCCACCCTGTAGCAATGCCACAGCTGTGGCCACTAACATTGCATCTCTGACACTCTTTTGCAGGCCCCTCCAGTATACCGCCATGGCAGTAGCCTGTAGCTGGTGAGTATAGTTTATGTTAATGCTTGCTAATACACCGGGCATGTACTGGCTATGGTATATGTCATGCACACATCTAACATACCTACCATTAGTGCATGTTGTACATGTTCACGTATTGTTGCTATTACATGCACTGCATCGCAGTGGTGACCATGATGGGGTATTGGAAAGGTATGTCAGATGCCAACGGGATAAGTAACATCCTGTCAGTGTGAAATTTGTCCACAGGGATTAACATAATGGTGGCACACACAGACTACAGTAGGGACACGTGAAACATTACCCCTGTACAGTGCACCAACAGTTTATATACCAGTATTACAATGGCAACTGTTACAGATGTACACTATGGCATAATGTATTAGTGTGGTCCACATTATTAACTGGGACTGGGCTGTAACACATGCTGTTCAGTGTATGGGACACTGCAAACGGACACACATGTGTAACCCATACTTGTCAAGCATCTGCAAAAAGTCTGAAGGTGGGGAGGAGGTGTCAGCATGACACACTAGTGCACTGCAGCAGGGAGCCATAAGGATGGTAATAATGTCTGTTTCTGCACAAAGACTGGGTCAGTAACTGTGGCAGAAATAACTCTACACCCACAGAAATAGTGATGACAGTGTGTGAACACCAAGGGGTGTGCATATGAGTAGACCTTGCAATCATGCAGAGTTGGGGAACATGTGTAGGGCAGACTGACCATACACAAGCAAATGCAGATGGGCCATGCTAGTATACCCTTGACAGGAATAGTGAATGCACATAACAATGGGTGCAACAAAATGTCATGATAATCATGTGCACACATAGGCACACACACGACTGTATGCAATGAGGTTAGCATCCACACACCTAACACCTTTAGTATACACTGTATGTGGATGTACAGAATATATGGCACATATCAGGCTCATGTACTGCTAATATATGTAGTGATGTCCCATGTCAGATCAAGGAATGGTGCATCACATTAATAAGAGTGAGTAGGCTCCCTATAGCCATGGTATGATCTGGAAGTTGCCAGTGTAATACCATTGGATTGTTCATACATGGTCTGCTAATGTTGAGAGCTGTAAACCACACATCAAGCATTCACAACTGACATCTGACCACACATCATCCCAGGTATGTTTTGCTGGAAAACATTGGGTTTGTGAGCATTACAGCTGACATAACTGATACAGTGCTACACATTCAGCAATGGGATGTACACCTGTGATTTGTGGTGCACAGTACATGGCAGGGTGCATAACAGGTGCACAGCAAAGGGTATCACCTACTAACACAGGCCATGTCTCACACACATATATACTGTTGCTAGCATGGATTGACTATAGCTGCACTGCATGCTGTTGTGTACCATATGTTATGCATGTTGACAGATGGGTAATGGGAGGACTTGTGTGTACTATCATTGTGCAACCTCACCTGTATGTGTGTCTGTGTGTGTGTGTGTGTGTGTGTGTCTCTGAGTGGGTGGGTGTTCATGTCGTCTGTAGGTTCAATGTGGTGTAGAGGAGGGCGGATGCTGCATGTAGGATGTGTGTGTGCATGTGTGTGTGGTTGTGTGGGTGTCCATGTATGCACATGTGTGACTGTGGAGTTTATGATATGGCAGTATTACCCTTTGTGATAGTGCTGTACATGGACATGGACTGACGCACGACACAACAGGAATACTTGTCTGATATGTAATCACAGTACAGCTGATGGTCTAATAAGGTCTGTAGCATGGAACATGCATTGGGAGGGAAAGTAGATACCTAGTATAACCTCAATATCGCATACAGCAGGGAGGTGAATGACAACCCATGTAGGCAGCACTACAGATGCATTGGGGAATTACTAGACAACAGCAGGGAGTGTATACATATATCACAGTTGTCACATGATAGGTTGATTGAGCAGCATGTCAGGCATGTACTGAGCTATCCTTACACATGACACTACAGTGTGTGACATTATGGATGGAATGTATCAGCCCCTCACATATAAGGGCCAAGCTCACAATGTCCCAACATACACAGGGTGAACACTGAATGATAGCAGTGAGGCCATGTAAACAGTACTACAGTCAGGTCATGGAGTTAATGGAGTAACAGGTCTTGTATTGTGGTCACTTTTGTAGGTATTTAGAGGAATGAGATGTTAATGAGTGGCATTAATGAGTGTATGTCACCAGGTGTGAGGCATGATGGGCAACTTAAGGGAATACACGTGGGACTGCCTGTAGCATCACAGATAGGTAGGTATTAAGGTGGAGTGTGTGTGTGTGTGTGTGTGTGTGTGTGTGTGTGTGTGTGTGTGTGTGTGTGTATGTATGTATGTATTGCTATGCAATGCTGGACAGGTTTTAAAGTGCATTTCTTTTTATCCCCCACAGGTGGTGAGGTGGGTCAGGGTCCCTCCTGCAGGCAACCTGATGTTGGTGTACATGCAGACACTGACGATGATGAGACCATGATTGATGCACAGGTGGGTTTGTCAGGGGTCGACACAGTGCCAACATTTGACTTCCCCCTCTTAGCCACCCCACCCCCGCACACTGTTTCAGTGCCTATACATACCCCATCACCAGTGGCCATAGCTGAAGGACAGCTGGCAGTTAGTGGCAGTGCACAGGGTAGTGTGGTGACAATGCCAGCTGTGTCTGTCCACAGCAGGCATAGCTGGATGTCTGGCAGGCCACCACATAGGCGGATGCACCAGGGTGCTCTTGGTAGGACTGCTGGTCATCCTGCCCCTGGCAGAGATGCCACAACTGGTACTACCAGGCGCATGTTTCAGGCTGTCATGGAGGCACAGGCATGTATAGAAATGTACAACAGAAAGGGCCTGAGGCTGCAGAGGGCTGCCTACTCTTCTGTGAACTTGCTGCTGCCCTCTGTGAACAGAACAAGATCATGCATAGATGGTGAGGTGAGATGGTGGGTCTCATTGACCGTGGTATGTCTGTGCTTGAAAACCTGGTGTTAGTGGTGCGATGGCTGCGTGGACGTAGGCCATAAACAACATCTGGCGGTTGACATTGAAGTGATAGGATGCTAAGCCACTCCTGTACTGGAAGTAGTAGCCCCAGCACATTACTGGGGGTGCTGTCCACACCATACCAAAGCAGGCCTTACGCACATGGCCCTGGCCAGTCCCAAGTGGGACATGGTTCCAGCGGACATCTGTCATCATCAGGGGAGAGCAGCACCTCAAGGCCTCTACCTGCATGTGCCTGTGGAATGCCTGGCAGACAGTCAGCATGTCCATGGCCAGAGGTGGTGAACTACACACCCTGCCAGGTATTGTCTTCAGCTGTCCAAAAACACCTGTATGGGCAGCCACATGGCAGAACTGTGTGCATGCATACCCACACACTATACAAACACATGTAGGGCAACTCCATACCGATACACACCACATCACCATACCCTGTCCAAATAATTAAACCCCTCACCCACACACATGGTGTCAAATGTATGAACCACCCTCGGCCTCTGGCAAAACAGCAACGCACCCTGTGCATATGTTGGTGCCTGTGACACATCCCTGTCATCCATAACATTGATGCAGGGACAGGCTAATATGGTTCTGATGCACACAGTGACTGTAATACAGTGCAGCAATGTACTGCAGTGTAACATGTTGTCAGGAGTAGTGTGTAATGCATAAATGTCAGGTAGTGTAGCCATCCAGCTATGATACATGTCAGCTGTTAGTAACACTGGGTGATTGTGATCTCCATAATGTTATCCATTTGTGTTGTAGGTGTACATGTGTCAGCAGGAGGATGGTCTGCAGTCATATTCCACAAGGGTTATGGCACTGTGGTGACACCATGGCTGCAACTTCTCCAGAGTAGAGTTGCACACATGTCACAGGATTGTCTAACAGTTATTGCCTGTGCCACATAGACAGGTGACCCACTGGGACATGTATAATCTGTTACCATATGTAGACCCATCCACATACATGCACACTCTTACATGGCAACACTGTGACTAGACCCCTACCTATGTATGTAGTGCTACTGAACTGTGTGGCTTTCATTGCACACACCACACCACACATTTAGGGTGAGGTGTGTACCAGGTTACATGTTACATGCAGAACATCCACAGACATGTACAGTTTGGTAATGGTGGATATAATGGTCATATATGGATAATACGTAGTGTGACATACCATCATACATGCATTGACAGACACATAACAGGGAGACACACATCTGAGAGACCTGGGCCTGTTGGTGCTAACTAACTAGTCCATGTGTCCAATGTGTCACAGGTAGGCTGCACACAGCACATGTGTAACTGGGCTGTATTGTGGTTTCAGTTACCTGTATGGTTGATGGTGACAGTGGTCACCATAAAGTGGTACATGGGGCATGTACCGGGTGTACTATGGTGTATTGGCAGTTTACACAGCACCCACATCCTCCAGTGGTTATTGTATGCACTGGAACCCATGATGACACTCTGACATACAGACTATCACACATTGCCCATGACTGATATACAACCCATTGTATATCACAACAGTGGTACTACATGGATATGCATCTAATGCACATGCCACAGGCATAGTAGTGTGTTGCATTGCCATGCCTCACCTATGAGGGGGGCGACAACACTATCTGTACTACTGTGTGGGAATGTGTACTATAATAGGAGTATGTGGCCTCAGAATGGTGTATCCTACAGATATGCAGACATGCACACATACACACACTTGCCAGACCTCAGTGGGTGTTGCATGCCTGTTGACCCATTTGTACAACACTGTTGTGCTGGTAATGTATGGCTCATGTAGCCATTAGGGTGAGGAGTGTAACAGGGTACATGTCATGTCCAACACAGCAGCAGCAACATCTGACTATGGCAATGGGTGTTGAGGTGGCTGTGAAGGTCATCATGGAGTTCCGACCTACAGGTGTATTAACACAAGACATTGCTATCCTCAGTAATGCACATGTACACATGTGTCAGTACTGTGGTGCATTACTGCAGGTGGTCACAGCTGTGTCCATGGCTATTGCCCATGGGGAGATGGGTTTTGTAGGGGTTGTGTGTACATTGGTATCATGCTACCTGCCATGTGCCAGCAGGCAATCTATTGACGGACACTACTTTGGTGACTGTCAGGGTAAGAGTGACATGCATCAGCCAATCCTCGGGGTCCTTCTGCACATGGCAACTTAGGTGATCCAGTTGAAATGTATGCAACATGTATTACAACACATGCTTAGTGCCTGTGTTGGAGACCTGTACCCAAGCATGTTCTGTTGACTGTGATAGTGTAGTGTAGGTACCCGTGGCAGGTGGTCCGTACAGGTTGTTGTCTCCTATATGTGCCAGTTAGTACACAGCTGGGCAGACATGTCAGTGTCAATCAAGCATAGGTTGTCTGTACGTATCCCAGCTGGATATCTGTCATCTACACATCTGTAGAGGGACTCACAGACATCAGCTTGGAAAGTAGCTATGCAGTAGGATGAATGTGTCGACAGATGGATGTTTAACAACAATATGTATGCCAGTACTAAATGTTGTACACCCTTACTAACATGTTCTGTACAGACAGTACTCTACAGTGGCATTCCACGTGTGTGATCATTATCCAGTAGGGGATATACTTGGTGACACAGCCCACACATCAGGAATATGACACTGAGGCCTCAGAGTCCAGCTATGCCTGCAGGTGTGCTTGTTGTCAGTAGTACTTTAGCGCTCTACACTTGCCTGGGACAGCACTATCAAAAGTAGTACCGCCATGTTACACTAAACGCCAGTGCAACAGCATGTACCTTGGGTTACTACCCCTGCACATAACACATTCATATGGATAACAGTGCTATGCAGGTCTCATATACTTGTGTGTCCCAGACATGACACTCATACCCCTTGCTACTGTAATGACAGCACATAGATGCATGTATTGTACATGGCATTACATACACTTATTACAGATGTCAATACCCAGGGTTTGACATGGCCTTGTGTGTTAAGCAGAGATTGTCTCTGAGTATATGATATGCCACAGAGTATAGCTGGAGGTTTTTGAGATGGTCAGCATAGGGCATGTGCTTTAGACCTGTGATACTTTTAGTGATGTATTTCTGCACCCTTTGCAGCTGTTGCAGATGTCATGTGAGGTACATACCAAATGGGGCGTTGTACTCTATAATGTGTGTAATGAGGGATGAGTACAGTGGGACAACTACCTCTGTTTTCCTGGATTTAAAGCCATTAGTGTTGAGGTGTACCACAGAGAAGGATAACTTCACTGCTGTGGCAATGTTGTTATTGAATGTGACACCACTGTCCACCTGTGTCCCTAAGTTTGTCATCACACCTTTGGTGTTTAGTGTACTGCCACCCTATGTGGTAATTCATGGGTGCATGGTATTTCCCAAAGGAGATAACCACACATTTCTGGCCAGTAAGCTTGAGCCCATGGCTCTGGCACTAAGCATCTGTTTCTGTAATGCCCTTTAGTAGAACACCCACATCATTTGGGGATTCAACAGTGGCTCCCGGTTTGCAGTCATCTGTGAACTTTGTTAGACAGGGTCCCACAGTTTTTGCATGTACTTCAAAAAAGTAGATACCATACATGAGCAGTCCCAGGATTGAACCCTGAGGTACTCCACTTGTCACTTGTTTGTAGCTGGTATTGGAGTCAGCTACTTTTACAGTGTGTGTTCTGTCAGTAAGCCAGTTGGCAACCCATAGTGTGATGTGGAAATGTATGGCCAGCTTAGTACGTTTATCTATGTTTCCAGAGTGGGAGATGGTGCAGAAGGCATTGGTGAGGTCCAGATAGGCTGTGTGGACCGCCTTAGCACTTCCACAGCCCTAGAGACTGATTCAAAGAAGTCAATCAGGTTTAGGAGACATGATTGGCCCTTCACGAGGCTAAACTTGGTGGGGTCCAGTGTTTGAGGCTTGCCAAGGTCTTCATTTATATGTTCCATTATAATGCATTCCACGCCTTTGCAGATCAGGCTCGACAGACTGATGGGATGGTAGTTCCTGGGATCCAAGGTAGATCCCCCCTTGTGAAGTGGGATAACTTTAGCTGTGTGCCACTCAGTGGGCACGCAGCCTGAGGCGAGGCTATGATTACACATTACACATAGATGAGGTGCAAGTTCATTTTGTAGTTCACTTAGTACACAGCTTGGAATGTCATCTGTTCTCATGGATGCTGTATTCTTAGCTATGGAGAGTGCAGTTTCTACCTGTGTGGCCATGATTACTTGTATTTTGCAATATGTTAGTATTGAGATGGGCCCTTTAGGGGGTGAGAGGGGGTGAATGTGGCAGTACATTGATCTGCCAGGATATTTGCAAAATCCTTGGGATCAGTATATTTAATGCAATTCTGTTGTAGCGCAGATCAGTTCTGAGCATTGCCAGTTAGATTCTGGACATTACTATAGAATGGCTTGTTGTTGTCTTTGGAATTTGTGGCTATTTCATATATGTAACTAGCTTTGGAGGAT
The DNA here is from genome assembly GCF_019279795.1 of Protopterus annectens. Lineage (NCBI taxonomy): Eukaryota > Metazoa > Chordata > Ceratodontiformes > Protopteridae > Protopterus > Protopterus annectens. The sequence continues at coordinate 1,751,251,407 of NC_056737.1, read as the reverse complement.
TCTATGAGGTATCTCAGCTTCTTTCTGAGGCTGGTAAGGGAGTTGTTTGCATCCTGGGATTATCCCTCTGGCTTCAACAATCTCCTCCTTCTGTTGTACAGTTTGTTTATGACAGGAGTCCACCATATTGGCTGTCTTTGTTTGGAGGGGCGGTATCTTGGTTCTATTTGTGATGGCATGATACATGCACAAGTGGATGTGCTCACACAGTGCCTCACTGTAGGATTCAGCAGTTGGTCTATCATCTCCCATCTCCATAGGTGTATCACAGTTTCTCATGTCTGACTTGAGTAGCATGAAGTTGGCTTTGTAGAGGATTTTTACGGGGGTGTCCTTCCTGGGGTTTGGGGGTGGGATGTGGATGTCGACGGTGAATAGCTTATGGTCAGACCTGACCAATGAGGAGGTGACCACTGGTGTGGAGCATCTGTTGGTAATGACCATGTCTAGGTTATTGGAGCCCCTGGCTGGACAATGGATTACGTGATTCAGGGCATTGGAATCCATGACCTCCAAGAACCATTGGGGAAAGGCATACCTTTATGTTACCTGAATAGTTCTCTCAGTTAATGATGGGGTAGTTTGAATTTACCCAGTATGAGAGTTTTTGGTTGTATCTCAATAATTCCAGTATGTTTAGTAAGATGTAGTGAGGATCTTAGGTCATGGTGGGGGATTTGTAGCAAGCTACAATTTGGATTGCAGTCTTACCTAGTGTTTGTTGCACCAGGAGATATTCAGATGCATTGTGTTGGGAACGAGTCTGGATGTGTGAATAACCTTGTTGAATATGGACACTTCTCCTCCTGTAGTGTTGTGGTCTTGTTTTGGTGGCCGAAATGTGTGGTAAGAGTGGTAGCCTGGTATTGCAGGGGTGCTCTCTGGAACATTGAACCAGGTCTCAGTTACTGGACATATACCGATGTTCTCCATTTGTAGGTGCGCCTCAAGAGAGTGTATGTTTAGGATAAGATTTCAAGCTTTGAGTAGCATTACTTACAGTTTTGCATGCTTGTATCTGTTACATTGGTGGTTTTATCCTTTGAACCTTGCCTAGAAAAGGCACTATGGGGGTGTCAAGAGCATTAGCCAGTAATCTGAATCAAAAGATCAACAGGTGCAGACTATCTCTGGCAAGACATCGTGATTTGTGAATCATGTCATCCCAGACAGACAGATATTGGATCCCCTTTGAATAACATCAGAAGCTTAGCCAATTGTTGAAGTCATTGCTGTGTATATGTATATATGTGACTGTTTGCATGTATATATATATATATATATATATATATATATATATATATATATATATATATATATATATGTAGATATATATCTCCATATATGTACGTGGATATCTATATGTCCATATATGTATGTGAATATGTATATGTGTATATATCTATATAGATATGTGGATAAATATGTACACATATATGTTTACCTTATGTCCAGGACATGGAGTGGAGTCCTACCTCATCACCAATAGTCCCAACAGCTTAGTGCAAGGGGATGTCATGGATGTATTGCAGGTATATATGTAGATGGTTGCTACTGTAATAGGGGTTGTTATAACAGACATGTTGGGTGTGGGAGGTCACATCTACTGTAGACATGTGCACCATTGCCTATGAACAGACATCCTAAGGACATTATAGTACAGTACCACTACTAGTACAGTAATGATCATGTGGACTACATCAGGAATATGACCAATATATGTGGACAGTCTGGCACTCTGTTGGCAGTCCTGAAATGTACACATGTCCCCTTCATGCATGACATATGGACCACACCTCACAACTGGGATGTGACTAGCCATGTACATGGGTATATCACGACAATACTGGACTACATATGTCCACACAGTTTATGCACTCACATACGCCAGTCTGTCCTGACACATAATACCTGGTGGTGCAGAGGTCGCATGGCCACATACTACCCAGTAGATACTGACATACATCTGTACAGCACACCACTGCTTTGTCAGAAATACACAACAGTTATGGTGGCCTGGCAGCAGTATGTCTTGCAAATAAATGGACATAGCACACTGGTAATTACACTAGGCTGCTCGGCATGTCACTAAGCACTGTGCAAACTACAGGCAGACTGCCACAACACTGGACTATATTTTGTATGGTGAATACATATGTACCTGCAATTATAGTGGGCTCCACACGCAGGTCACAGCACAGTGTGTCAGACACCTATGCGAGTGCATACCCACATCCAATGTCAACCCAGCTACAGACGCATGTGATACACAAGCTTAATATGATACTATAATGACTGTCTGTTAAACACCATCTCATATGTGCCACTCACACAGTAACCCTACATACACTGGTCATGGCACAGTGTGGTCCGATGGCTGTCTGTTGTATGGGATACATGTGTGTCTGGCCCTACAGACATGTGAGCCAGTAAGGTTCCATACACTGGAGCAGCATGTAACATCAGATAGAACAGGACCATTAGCAATGACATCTACCACAGTCTGTGCACAGCCCAAGGTACCTATGCGCAATACACATACTGTCGTCAGTAATCCTAACTTGGGATTCTGCAACCTGTGGCTCTGGAGCCACATGTGGGTCTTACAACCCACTGTAGTTGCTCCCTGTACCTCTGAGGATTAATGGCCACTCTACCGCATCACACACACACACACACACACACACACACACACACACACACACACACACACACACACACACACACACACACGCGCGCATACACACATCAAGCAATCCCAACATACAAACACAATTATGGACGTATGTCAGGTATTGTTCTTATACACTTAGTCCTTTTATATTTAGTATAACTATATGTGTAACCTTATATGCTCTGTTATCTTCATTTTAGGGGTCAAATAGCTGTTGTGGCTCCCGATTACTTTCATTTGGTGGGGGAGGGGTCATACATGGCTCTCTGGATAGTGAAGGTTGCAGACCCCTGCCCTACTTACACAGACCACAGTACTGTACAGAAAACCACAGAATGTCCAAGTAATGTCCTCAGAAACACCACTACTATACACAGTATGTCCTGCAGTCTGTTATCTGACTAGCTTGTTATTGGGTATGATGTCAATGAATAATGGTGTACAGAACATATGCACCATATATATGTGGGCTTCATCTGCACAACACATGTGTGCCCCTCTGCAGTCTAGAGGTCAGTGTATGTAACAGTGTTATATGCCTGTGTAAGTCAGTCTATGGGGTGGGGTATGCACCACAACTATCCTAGGGTGTTACAACATGTGAGGTATACTAGTATTCAGCTGACTTAAGGTATGCAGATGTACATTACCATACATTTCACCTTGTGAACATTGCTGGTCTACTGCTTACTGCCATATGGACTCTTCCGTTTGTCAGTGTGATTGTGATGATTGCAGGTATGCATTGTTATGTAACAGATACCTCCCATTGTGTCAAGCTAGGTATTTCCTCCTAGGGGTTGCGTACACAGTGTATTTAGAGGCTGCTGGGCTGTATATCTGCATTACTTACTGTTGAATGATTTTTATCCTGTGACCCAGTCTGTCTTTCCTGTTGTACTACTTGACGCCTTGGCATGGACACCAGCATATGTTATGCTTTCAGATTAATGTAATAAATGATCTGTTTGAGAGTTGCATTCATCTGTTTGTATGTATTTCAAAGTCTATACAGCTATATGACATGGCATATACCACTGTAATAGTGCACAAATAAACCTTTAAAATGTATGCAAACCTGTGTGTAGTGTTATATCCTTTGACTTCTCTGTAGGTATATGTTTAAGGCAACAACTGTCGTTTGTATGGGTGACTCATACACTATCCATCTGATGAGGTTGCAACTGTAGGGATACTGGCTGTTCAGTGCGTTGTGTACCCACTAATTATGTATCATCCTAGACATACCTCTGTGCGTGTATGTGAAGTTAGACACACACACACACACACACACACACACACACACATATATATATATATATATATATATATATATATATATATATATATATATATATATATATGTATACCTGTGTCTGTGTATATGTATCTTAGGAATGTTTATTGCTTACACATTGTACATTCACTATGGTTGCTAAACTGTACTGTATGATATGTTATTGATACCAGCCTCACATCATTCAGGTGTCATGGCTTACTGTTAACATATATTGGCCTAACATCCCACTCTCACCTGAAAAAAAAAAACAAAAGGGCAATCTGTTCCCACAAAAAATCTTGCCCCATACATGGCTGCCCATTCTGCACACATGTCCACTGGACACATGTAATCCGGTTTAATTGGCATCACAACTTATTTTTTTATCTCATCCTCTCCCAGGGGTTTGAGTGTCCAAATCTACCTCCAAATTCAGTGTATATGCACAGATTTTGCTGTAGAAGAAATGGGCAGCTATGGACCTTCCCTTCACCCTTCCTGCACATCCATTGCTTTTTTCCGTATTGTCTTTCCCACTTTGTGCCCCTTTTTTCACCACTTTCCCATCAACCCTTTTTCTTTTCTTTTAAAGAAATTAGCGTGGGGATAAGCGGGAGTAAGCACTTTGAAGAAGCAGTAAGCGGGTCTAAGCCTGTTTGCTTGGGGGTAAGCAATGCCTACATATATTAAGCAATTTAGAATCTGAGTGTAAGAAACTGTAACCGGAAGTTAGCACTGCTTACCTTTGCAGAAACCTGCATATAACTACTTTAAAGTGCCTTAATCACACTGCATCCAACGGCCAGTGTTCTGCCCAGCAACAAAATAAACAGCCTCTGCAAGGATCAAACACAGGACCCTAGACACCACAGGCAAAGTGATTTACCACTCAGCCATGACAAACATACATAAATATGATATTTAAAGAAACATATAATCCAGCCCAGTCATGCTACAGTACAGAGAATGTAACCAACATCTAGATGTATGTGTGTGTGTGTAAATATATTAATATCTAAACAGACACAGCATATCTATATATGTAGATATATATATATATATATATATATATATATATATATATATGTAGATATATATATATATATATATATAAATATATACGTATATATAAATATATATGAACATATATACATGCAAATGCCTACATCGACACATATATATGTCTACACCTATATATCGACATATGCACAGCAAGGTACATATATGTATGTAGGTATAGACGGACATGATATATATATATATATATATATATATATATATATATATATATATATATATATATATATATATATATATATATATATATAGGTATATGTATAGGTGGCCATACATCTGCAGATAGCAATGGTATATTAACAAAAACAAATATGTCCATGTGCACCGTTAGTGGGGTTGAGAGGCCCCAAACAATATACGTCTTGTACGAATAGGCATACCCCCAGCCGAACACATCCGCCCTGCAATACACTACCAAGTGTTGCAGATCCCATAACCAGGACCTGACATGACATGGGCACAAGCTGTTAACAGTTCTACATCCCACCTATATGATGTCAGGCTGGTATTGGTAACATATTATGCAGTACAGTCTGGCTCCCATAGGAAATGTAAAATGTGGAAGCTATCAACATCCCCAGAATACATATACACAGACAGATATATGCAGATTCAGATATATATATATATATATATATATATATATATATATATATATATATATATATATATATATATGGATTCACTACTGAATCCCGAAATTACACAATCCCGAAGCCCAAAATACAGAGACTATACGCCTGAAACCCCACTTTTCTAAAATATTAAAACCGCGAAATTAAAAATCGCGAAAGTACTACATACATACAGCACACACAAACATACACACAGCCTCCCCCTATAACCAAACAAACCACCCTACACTATGCCCCCCACACCTCCCCTACTTTAATCTTCTAACTCTGAGATCGCACAAACATACACACAAGGCAAACTCACACCCACACATTACAGCCCCTCACACACACACACACACACACACACACACACACACACACACACACACACACACACACCACAGTCATCACAACACACACTTCCACACACTAAAGCCCCTCACAAACACACTTACACACACATACTTACCTGAACTGTAACATCAGAAGTGCTAACTCAAAATCCATTAACATCGGGATTTTGAATTTCATGCTTCTGGTCTTTCGGTAATGTGGGGTTTCGCTACATGGTCTCGAGCTTTTGAAATTAGAGATTTAGTAGTGTTCCCATACATACATATATATAGATATACATGTGACTACATATTCACACGCAGAGATATGTACAGTAAGATGCATATGTAAGAGGTGCACAAAATATGGAACAGCCACTATGCCTACAGTTCACACCTGAACAACTGGACGCTGTATGGGCCAACCATAGAAATGACAATCATTGCCTGCAACGTATACCCACAGAGCGGTCATAGGAAAAAACACCACACACAGGTTTGCAGGAATAGAAAACCTTTATTTGTGTACTATTACAGTTCTATATACTATTGCTACTGTAAATGGGATTGTCCTCACAGACATGGTGTGTGTGTGGGGGAGTCACATCTGCTTTCCACATGTGTGCCATTGGCTACTGACAGACATCCTAAGGACATCATAGTAAAGTACCTCTGCTAGCATGTACTGCCCCTGTCAACTGCAGCAGAGATACTGGCAATATATGTGGACATTCTGACACACTCTCTACAGTCCAGAGGTATACACAAAACCCCTTAGTGCAAAACATGTCTACCATGCCTGACAACATAGGTTCATAGGTTGGTACTGGGCTATCTGCCCGAAGGCATATATTAGCCCAGCCACGTTGTGCGGTATTCACTGTCCCTTTAGTAGTTCCCTAGACCCTTGTACTAGCAGCTAGTACCCTTGGCCCCTATCTAGTAGTGCTGTTGGTGTGATCCCCGGTGTGAACTTTCTGTTACCCATCCACTCATCAAGGTTCCTCTTGAAGAGTGATAGTGAGGGGCTCTGTCTTATGTAGATCGGGACCCTGTTCCATAGTAAGGGAAGTCTCTGCAAAGGGAATCTATCCCTCCAGCATGTTCTATTCATTGTTGTGTTGAGGTTTATATGCCTAGAGTGTGTAGCTCAAGTAGATTTGGTTTTGCTAAGATGGAGCATGTTCAACAATTCTGGGTTGGACATGGCTCTGTCAGACAGAGATCGCCTCTGAGAAAGCGGTATGCAACAGAGAACAGTCTTAGCTTTTTCAATCGTGCTGCATAGAGCAACTGTTTGAGGCCAGTAATCCTCTTGGTTAGGTACCTTTGTGGTCTCTCCAGCTGCTGGAGATGTCTAGCCAGGTACATTCCAATTGGTGCATTGTACTCAATAATGGGTCTGATGAGGGAAGAGTAGAGGGGCACCATTACATCCTTAGATCTTGATGCAAACCCTTTCGTGATCAAATGGGTCACATAGAAGGATTTTCTAACCACTTTGGCAACATGGTTATCAAAGGAAAGCTGACTATCTACTTGGGTCCCTAGATCCCTTATTTCTTCTTCAGATTTTAGGGGATTACCTCCTATGTTGTAGTTTGCGGGTACTCTGTTTTTTCCAAAGGGGATTACTACACATTTTTTTCCATTTAGCTTGAGACCATGGCTTTGACACCATGCATCAGTCTCATTTAGGCCCTTCTGGAGGATCTCCATGTCGGTCGGAGACTCTATTATAGCACCCAGTTTGCAGTCGTCCACAAACTTAGTCAGCCACAGCCCTTCTGTGCTTGCCTGTACTTCTGAGAAGTATATGCCAAACAGGAGGGACACCAGGACAGAGCCCTGAGGCACACCACTCATTACTGGTCTGGATTCGGACATAGATCCGCTACTCTTACTTTATGGGATCTGTCTGAGAGCCAGTTTGTGACCCAGCTTCTGCCGTAAGGGTTTATGCCCAGGCTGGTGAGCTTATCAATAATACCTGAATGGGGAATGGTGTCAAATGCTTTAGCAAGGTCAAGGTAAGCCGTGTGTACCTCCTTTCCCTTATCTATAGCCTGAGTAACTGTCTCAAAGAAATCCACCAGGTTCAGGAGGCATGATCTTCCCTTGACGAAGCTGAACTGTGTGGGGTCCAGCGACTGGAGGTTCCCAATCTCTCCATTTATGAGTTCCATAATGATTAGCTCCATAGCCTTACAGATCAGACTGGTCAGGCTTAATGGTCGATAGTTCCCAGGGTCAGTTGTGACCCCACCCTTGTGTAGCAGGACCATCACTGCTGTGCACCATTCTATGGGCACATATCCTGTGGAGAGGCTGAGACCGTATTAAGATGCGGGGTTAATTCCTTTTGGAGCTCACGTATGACACAGCCTGGGACACCATCTGGTCCCATGGAGGCAGTGTTTTTAGCTTTAGATAGAGCCTTGCTAACCAACATATCAGTAATAATTGGACATGCACACTCCCCTAGAATGGTAATAGGCCCTGTAGGTAGTGGGGGGGGGGGGATTTGCACTGAACCTGTCAGCCAAGATGTTGGCAATGTCAGAAGGGTCAGTGTATTTTGTTCCATTTTGTACTAGCTCAGAACAGACCTGAGCATTGCCATTTAGGTTTTTGATGTAGCCATAGAAGGCCTTATGGTTATCCTTGGCAACTTCCTTTTCAAAATTAGCTTTAGTTGACTTGATGAGAGCCCTCAATTTCTCACTATGCTGAACAGAGATGATTTTTCTACTTGAGATTTGGCCTTTTTTGTATAAGTCTCCTCCTTTTATTGTAAAGTTTGCTTATGGCCGGGGTCCACCTGACTGGTTTCTTCTTGCTTGAGGAAGGAGTCTTGGTTTTATTTGTAATAGCACAGTCCATGCAATCCTGAAGATGCATATAGAGTGCCTTGGTGTAGGATTCCGCATCCTGGATATCATTATTCTTCTGCAAGGGAATAGTGAAGCTTTCCACTTCGGATGCAAGTAGTTTGAAGTTTGCTTTGGAAAGGTTTTTGACAATGGTTTCTTTGATTGGGGGAGGTGGAGGAGTGAGGATGTCCAGGGTTATCAGTTTGTGGTCGGATCTGACCAAGGAGGGGGTGATAACGGGTGTGGTACAATGGGCGCCCATATTTGTGATGATTAAATCCAATATGTTGTCCCCTCTAGTGGGGGAACATACTAGTTGTTCAAGGGCATTTGACTTTATAAATTCTATGAATCGCTGAGCATAGGAGTAACATGGATGTTAACAGCCATGTAGATGTCTATAACACATAACAACTGGTATACATATGCCACCATAGGTTATGCATTCACACACTTGTCTGGCCTGACACATACTACCTGCTGGTACAGGGGTGCCATGGCCACATACTAACTACTAGATATTGACATACATCTGTACAGCATCCCACTGCTCTGTCTGACATACATGACTTTTAACGGAGGCCCGGCAGCAGCACATCTGGCAAGTATCTGCACATGACATCTCACTGGGTAAGTACACTAAGCTGCTAGGCATGTAACAATGCACTGTGCAGGCTACAGGCAGACTGGCTCAACACTGGCCTACATCTCCTATGGGGGGAATGCACATGTATCTGCATATATATAGCAGGCTGTACAGGCATGTCACAGCACATGAAAGTGCATAACCACAACCAATGAGAACAGAGCCACAGCCACGCATAGCAAGCTAGCATAATATTACAGTGTATGGACTATCTGTCCAACACCATCCTCATATGTGCCACTCACACACTAACCCTACATATACTGGGCCACTACACAGTTTGGTCTGATGGCTGACTGTGGTATGGAACATGTGTGTGTATGGCCCTACAAACATGTAAGCCAATATGGTAACATACAATGGAGTAGTATTTAACATCAGATAGGATGGGACCTAGGACAATGACAACTACCACAGTCTGTACACAGGCTAAGGTACATATTAACAATACACACACTGTCGACATTCACCATAAGTACACAGACCTCAGTACTCTACAAACAACCACAGTATGTCCAGATTATGTCATCAAATATAACCCCTACTGTACATAACATGTGTAGCAGTCTGATATCTCACTGGCTTGTTATCAGATATGATGGCACTAATTATGGTGTACAGCACATATGCACCTCTTCAAGCACAACATATGTGGAATGGTTGACAGAGTTGGTGCTGGAAGCACATACACAGGGCCAATATTGACATGTTGCTGTGATAACCTCATGCATTTACTGTTGTAACAGGTTTGTTGCAACGTATGTCCTATGAGGGACATGAAGTCAGTAACTGTCACAGCTTTCACCATCTGCAGACTGCAATCTTCACACTACCATCTGCAGTCCACAGATAGATGCTCCATGGGTAACACATGAAACCAAAGGCACAACACACTGCCCAGTCTGCAGATGACACTGCAGATGGGGATTCCTCATAAACATAGAACTGACATGGCAGGTACCGAGACATGTAGGACAGCCATATCCAGACAAACACTGTTAAACCATTACTCCAAATGCAGTATAGCAGCACTTACAGTCTGTAGTCAGGTCAGGCACATCTCCCTCCTATGTGTTGCCGTTTTCCACAGTGTATGTTGTTAGAGGTAAATCCCCAATCCATCTGAGATGGTGTTTGCCAAACAACAGATCTAGTTCTTGCTCACAGTGAATGAAAAGGCCCAACTCCAACATGATGTTCCTAGATATTGGAGTGTGTTTCCATGCAATTGGCTAAGGGAATGTTACCACAGCTGTTCTACATGCAATCAGCTAGGGGAGGTCTGCAATTCGTGCAGAGGCTATCAGCTGATCATGAGCATTACTTAAAATACACATGCTGCTGCCTAAGCAAAGCAAGTGAAGGTCTCCACATCCACCAGAGAGGGAGTGGGAGAGGCAGACAGAGGCCAAGAGTAGTCAGGGAGGGGTTGGAGAGTAAAACTTAAACATGTGTCACACACCTACTAGTCGAGGGTATCAAACCCCTGACGACTATGTAGTGCTATCACAGTTCTATGCAGTTATTGGATGCACCACATCAGTTACTTGCTGTAGAGGTCTCAGAACATATATGTGAAGGTGAGTGACATCTGCGACAGGGATGCAGTAGTTATATGGTAGGTGACGTAAAAGTGCCTGTCTGCATGAACAGGTGCCACCGTCAACACAGCCACTCTCTCACAGAGAAGCACACACATTTACACACTTGGCAGGGCCAGGATTAAAACTCATCAATAGTGGAATTGACATAACACATCACTGGGCAGGTGTCACATGCACCACACGGGTCATACTCAGGTTGTATGGGCAAAGGGTATGGGGAGGTGTCTGACATCAGACAGCATGCTTCAGTATGTCAATGGGTGTTGTAGTGAGTGTGGATGTGAACATATGCACCATACAACACACACACAAACACACAGGGTGCCAGCACTGACATGCTTGGGTGCATGTCTGCACAGGTGTGTGGTGGTCGACTGTGTCAGATGGCTATACAAGGCTAGGTAATAGATATACCTTGGCATCAGACCACATGACAATGGTCTGCATTGTGGCTCAGGGCTGTGGTTTCTGCATTTTCCCACAAAGGTGGGTATTGTATCCCCCATCCAGTCACCTGGGTGACTACTGTGTGTGGCCAATTCTGTGCATCGCTTGCCATGTATGTGTTCCTTAGTCCATGACATGGATGGTGTCTGGGATGTGCACACCTCCCACATGCATGTACAGTGACATGTGGAACTGTACCTGGGGTGTCTGGCCTATGTTGTGAACACAGCTTATCATCAGATTTGCCAGTCTTGCCCACCTGTGGTGGGAACTGGTAATAGGCAGCAAATTTACCCTATACCTATATTGATAGTATGCTAAGGGCATTCCCTGGGGTCAGTGGCATCTCTCCATAAATTGGCATGTTGTCAGGCATGGTATGTCCTTTGTGGGTCACATGTGTTGGCACCACGCGTGTTGCAGGTGTCCATTGGGGAACATGGAGAGGGTGCACTGTCTGCATGTAGGTGCATATTGGACAGATGGACAGGGTGCCATGCCCTCTGTAGCCCACTGCTATCACTCCATAGTTACTATCAGTGGCCAATATGCAGTGTACTACCCACATATTGGCTGTTGCCTAGGCATGTGTGTGTGTATGAGACATGGGTTGAGAGTGTGATCTGGGTAATACTGGGGTTGCTAACTGTGATTGCCTTTCCTTGATGTCACATGTATGGGTATGGCTTTGCATCCCAGCCTCCCAGCTATTTTACATCTGTTATCCCTGTACGGTGGACATTGTGATATATAGTAGGGCCACCATATAAGAATTATGCAAAAGCCACTCCACATTGGCCACACACTCACAACCACCTCCCCACAGGATATGAGTTACAAACACACACACCTGTCATGGTTTGGAATAGAGCCCCTACCTAACTAGTTTATTACACTACAGCACTATGCAGATACAGTACACACAACAGAGATTACTGGAGTACTCGTTCCCCAAAGGTGTATATCACATTGGATGACATCAGCAGGATTGCCAAAATAGGACATTCTAATTGTAGTGAGTGTGACTAGCCTAAAATGCATTGTTCCCTACACAGACAGTGACACACGAACAAAGTATCCACAACCGACATGTGTGGGTATAGAACCCCTAACAGAGATCTATATCATACTACAGCAAGGAGCTGTTATAGAACGCATCACAGGGATTACTGCAGAACTCTTTCCCCAAAGTGTATTTCACAATGAATGACATTAACAAGATTGCCAAAGTAGGACATTCGAATTGTAGTGAGTGTGACTAGCCAATAATGCAATGTTCCATACACATACATTGAAACACACACAAAACATCCAAAATTACAGGTTGAAATCACATTACAGCATTACGCAGTTATGGCATGTGCTATGGAGATTATTGGGTTACAACATTCCCAGAGGTGTATTTCTAGGTGGGTGACATCAGCAGCCTTGCCAAAGTTGAGCATATGAATTGTAGGGAGTGTGAGTACCCTAAAAGGCATTGTTTTTTACACAGGCAGACACACAATTGCCATGTCTGGGAGTAGAACACCTACTTAACTACCTTATCACACTACAGCAGTACACAGTTGCAGGACTTGCTACAGAGATTACTGGGCTAAAACCTTCCCAGAGGTGTATTTCTAGGTGGATGACATCAGCAGCTTTGCCAAAGTTGAGCATTTGCATTGTTGGTAGTGTGACTACCGTAAAAAGCATTGTTCACTACACATTCAGGAATAGACAGACACGCACACAAACACACCCACTCACAGTTGTCAAGTCTGGGATTAGAACTGCTACCTAGCTAGTTTATCACACTACATAGTTATGGAACACGCCACAGAGATTACAGGGCTACAATTTTCCCAAAGGTGTATTTCACATTGGATGACCTCAGCAGGCTTGTCATAGTAGGGCTATGGGGAGGGCAGTGTGTGTGCATGGGCCATAACCCATTCATCTAGGGGTTGACACACCACATGCGAGCACACACAGGGTCATATTTCACAGGTACGTGTATACAGCTGCTAGATGACTACTTCCTTGTACAGTGATGTTGCACAGCTGACATGTGCACCACATAGTCTGTCATGCTGACAGATACTGGTGGCTAGTATCTGCAGTGAGTGACATCTGCACTTCATGTGTTTAGGGCCCTTTGGCTGTGTGCTGGGTGGGACAGGCCTGGATGGATCCTTGTCACAGTCACCCTCTTCCGCACATCTATGTCCGTCTACCTTTGGCTTATTATAGTGTGTTGTCCTTACATATATGTCTGTATTTCTATCCACTGTGTGTGCAAGGCATGAGTTGCATACTGATGAGTGTCTGCACTAACAACTGCGACTGCCATATATGTCTGGTCCACTGGTGTTTGCAGCCATGGCACTTCATGTGTTTATGTGTGTGAGCATGCCCAGTATGAGCTTTCAGTATGTTGTTGACTGACATTGCCTTCATTTCTCTAAGTGTGTGAGCATGCCCAGTATGGCCGTCTGTATTGCTTGTGTGGATCGAGTCCAGGTAGTTTATACTGCAGTATTGACCTTTGTACTGTACACCGACAGGTAGCATGCTGTCTCTGCAGGGTATCCAGCAATCGTTTCGCATTGACTGTTACTACATTTCTGCATAGCAGGGGGAGGCACACCTGACTGTTTCTACATTTCTACACAGGATTGGGGGGCACACCTGACTGTTACTATATTTCTACATAGGATGGGGGGGCACAGCTGACTATTTCTACATTTCTACATAAGATTGGGGGGCACACCTAACTGTTACTATATTTCTACGTATGATGGGGGGCACACCTGACTATTTCTACAGTTCTACACAGGATTGGGGGGTACACCTGACTGTTACTATATTTCTACGTAGGATGGGAGGACACACCTGACACTTGTACACATTTGCTAGGACTGTACTGGTATGTCGGGTATTCCATTTCAGTCTGTAGTCTTACCTATCATGCTGGCTAGAGGCATACCAGTGTACTACAGATCTTAGCTTTTAATTACCTGCATATTAGTTTCTGACATCCTACCCTTCAGAACTGACATCCCACTGCCTGACCTGCTGTAGTCTGTCTGTGTAGGCCTGGCGGGGAGGTTACCCATAGGCCTCATTCAGAGGCCATAGCACAGTCTTTGTTTGTGTTTGTTGACACATGTCCTGCTGGCTGTGAATGTTGTTGGTTATGTGACCCCCCCCCCCAGACTGGCATGTGTGAGTCACTTACCTTGTGGGTGTCCCAGTATTGAGGGTGGTGCTGCAGGGCTGCCTATGTTGGATGCACATAGTACACTCCCTACACATGATTAGGTGCCGGTAGTATAATGTTTGGCATCCCTTTTACTGTATGTGAGAGTTGAAGAGAGGTGTTATTCCCTGGGTCCCGCCTGTGTCAATGTATGTGCTATGTGTTGCCTCTTTGCCAAGGCCAGGGCATACTGGGCATGCCTCCTTCTAACTACTGGGGCAGGCTCAGGGTATTCCTCCTCTGAGTCTCCCTGTGCCGTTGCAGGCCTTGGCAATGGTGGGGGGGGGTTGTGTGGCCATTCCCCATGCTGTTCCTGCTGCAGCTGTTTCCAAAGGACCATATTGTGTAACATGGCACATACAAAGACAATTTGGGTACATGTAGCTGGTGATTGCTGCAAGGCTCCACCAGATGTGTCCAGGCACCGGAACTGTGACTTGAGCATCCCAAACACATGCTCTACTATAATTCTGGTCTGTGCATATGCCTCATTAGGGAGTTCTTCTTTGGGTGTGTGCGCATTTCTGATGGGTGTCATCAGCCATGGCTCCAGTGCGTATCCGGCATCCCCCACTAGGTGACCGTGTGGGATGTCCCCAATGGAAACTCTCTGGTACAGCTGCATCAGATCCCAGATGTGGGAATTGTAATAGCTACCAGGGCAGCCAGCACACACATTCATTATTATGCCCTGGGTATTGCACATGACCTGGCAGTTGATGGATGGGAAGCCCTTGCAGTTGATGTAGACCCTACCCCACTCACTGGGTGGTGCTTGGATGCATATGTGCATGCAGTCTTTAGCACCCACTACCTCAGGGTATTCTGCTATTTGGTGGAACAGTTGCATATTGCTGGCCATAGCCTCACGGGTGTTGGTGAAATATATGTGCTCACCGACATGTGCTGATATGGCATCCAGGAACTGGTGAAGTACTCTGGATGCTAATGCATGTGAAATCCCCATCATATCCCCAGTTGGCCTTTGGAAGGTACCTGTAGCTAGTATTCTTAGGCCTACACATACCTTGGTATCCACTGGGATGGGTTCCCCTCTATTAGTTCTGTGTGTCAGGCGTGGCTGGCACAGCTCAAAAATTTGCTGTAGGAGGTCCCTGTCCACCCTATAGCGCTCCACTATCTCCAACTCATGTAGCCCCTGGTAGGTTACCCTGTGTATGTGCACTCTTATCCGTCTCCTCACTGTGGGTTGGTCGACATTATTTACATCCTCACCACCCTCAGCCTCTTCCACAGGTTGTATGGCAGCTATTGCAGCCCCTATCCTTTTCTGCTGTGATTGTTAAAAGTTCCCTGCTTGTTTACACCGGTGGTGTAGAGTGTGGGAAAAACCAGACGGGAAGGTGTTTGGTTAGTTTATAGTGGTGTTCTGGGCTGGGCTGGTCTGCTGCCTTTGTAATTGGCTGATTCTGATACATTTCACCTGCCAGCTAAGCTAGTTCTCCTTGATTACCTTCCTACTGCTGTTTTCCCTTCCCATTGCCTTCCTGTTTAAGCCCTTGTGTGCGCCACACAAACTGAGTGCTCAAATGTGCACAATGCTGCTATTTCCTGGTTTAACTTCATTTTTCTTCCTGTAAAACCCGGTATGTGGTGCACACACCTGATTAGGCTTTGTAAAGAGTGCTAGGCAGGTTTAGACGCACCCCTAGCTTAGCTGTGCCTCAAGCTCCAATCCGCTTACAGTATACCTGAAACCCCCCCATGATGTCACCTAACTCCTAGGCTTGCACAAAGCTATTCCTGCTCTTACACCATTGGGACCTGGCTCACATGCTGGGGAAAACTGGGATTCACTATCATTCCCCTCAATTGCATAGGATTGCCTGCTGATGCATAGTTACATGTCTCACACTGAGCCTCCCCCCTTAGCAACCACTACTCACTGGCCATGTTGTCTTCTGCCTTCCATTGACTTGCATGGCATAATACTGATTTTAGTTAGAATGCTTAATTTAGGTTTATTTTGTTATTCCCCAATCCCATTTGTGCACTGCTGCCCTACGCTTAGACAGCCGAGATTGGCTAAAAAAAATGTAAAAGTTGATTTTTTTATTTTTTGTTTTGTTTGCAATGCCAATGGCTGTATACTTGGTCATTGGCATGCTTCCTCAATGATATGCAGCCTTTATTTGGAGCTGTCACAGTTCTGTTTTGGATTTTGCAGAAATGGGGTCTATATTATATTTTCAAAAGTTTCAAACATCGAACACCATATGGTCGACACCATATGAGCGATGTTTGAAATTTCTAAAATATAATAAAAAAATAAAAATAAAAAAAACTATACTTACCTAAACACTGTAGTCAGGGAGGCAAGCCCCCCTGCACCCCCCATATGGGGGGCTGTACCCCCACACCCCTGCTACTTAAATATTCCTACTCCGAGATTGCACTGCATTGAAGTAAAGAGAAAATATTCCCTACAGCAATTTCCGTGTTACGCACATGACGTTTTGACGTTTCAACCAATCGGGTTCGCTCAATACGCATTCGCCATTTATAATTTTAAATCATGAGATAGGAACCCGAAGAAATGCACTTGGTTACTAACTGAGTACATTTCTGCAGATTGCACTCGTCCTGCATGGACAGTCGCAACTTCCTGGATCACAAAATCACTTCATTTGCCTGGATTTCTCCTGCAATTGGGGTGATTTACATACAAGGGCTTAGTCCGTGTAGCATTAGTGCGAGAGCTCTCGTGCACAACCCTGCAGGCTGTTCCTGGATCGCATGGCAGACATATTGCCAGCTAGAGCTCCTGCACTGATTCTGCATGCCATGCAGGGCATAGTGAATCCGGGGAATGGTCATTGTTGTCTTGTTTAACTAATGCTTACATCAAGAGTTTTTTGTTCATGATTGAGGCCTTTTTTCTGTGTAGTAATGATACAAAACCAGGTATCAAGGCAGAGAATTTATTTATTGTTTTTCTCTTTGTTTACTAGGATAATCTAATTGGGATATACCCTTTTTCAGCAGATGTCTGAAGATAAAAGCTGCAAGCACAGTTTTGGAAAGTTATGAGAACAGTTTAAACATTTATACAAAGAAATATGCTATTAGACATTTTGCAGAGATTGATTTTTGATATATTTCCTAACAAATTTGCAAATGAAGTTATAGATATTTTTACACAAACTACACTAAACATATTTTCTAATATATTTATAGTGTTTGTAAGAATTTTTGTATATGTGAGCTATTATAATAAAGACATGGTTACAAAGAGAAAGATGATATGTATAGTGGAGAACAATAACAATATCAGTTTTACAGTAGGGCAGGTACAGCTGTACTTATAGTAGATTTTGATCCCATAAATAGAAATAAATAGAGTTTCACTAGGAGATCAAAGTATTACAGAAGTGTGTTGCATGTAGTGATAAGGGTTTTACTGCATATTGCAGTACAGGAATACTAGCAGAGGAGAATAGGTGAAAGAAAAAAATAGAAGTGATGACAGATAAAGAAAAATGGTGAATATATGTGAAATGTATATGTTAGTAAGATGGCATGTATAATGAAGGTGACATGAAAATGATTTAGCAGAAGAAATGTAAAGTAGGCAGAGAAGAATGTTTGTGAAAGAAAAGGGGGACAGTAGGGTGGTATTAGGATTGTGGTTGTGGTGTCTGGGGGGAGCAATGGTGATTAGATTATCTGGGAATGCAGATGGAGTTTCCAATGGTTATCCAGGAGTGATGCAGAAGCAGAGCCAGCTATTGCTGAGGTGTTTTAGTTATGCTTGGAAAATATTTTTCTTGTCAGTAAGTTTTAGGTGAAATGGTGTAGAGTTCTACAAGTTGGTGACACAGATGGAGAATAGTGAGTCACCAGCAGAGTTATTAGTTTTGGGTTTGACTTGGAGGGGTTTATTGTTGGATCCTAGGTTCTTACGTCTTGTGTACAGTTGTAGCAGATATCTTAGAGATGGGAATTTGTCTAGTCAGACTATTAAGTTCTGGATAGTTAGTAGCTGGGAGTAAGATAGGTATTGTGGCAGTTCAAGACAATTTAGGTTTTACAAGGCTTTACAGTGTTGAGCTGATTAGGAGATATTAATGGCACATTTTACAATTTTGTAATAGCAAGAGTATTTTTTTTCCGCAGGGTGATTTTAGAGCAGTGAAAATCAGTGCTGTGTATAATAGGAAGGGTAGTAGATAGGTTTTAGCTATTTATTTTCTGGTGTTAACTGTGAGAAATGTTTAACCCTGTAGAGGGAACCTAGTTTTCTGTGGGTGTTTTTTATGGCTTGAAGATGGTGATCATACTTAAGTTTATTGTTGAGAGGGACTCCAACGAGTTTAGTTTGAGATGTGCCCCCGGATTTACTAATCTTCTGTGCAGGACTAATCTAGTCCTGCTTGGAAGTGGCAGTTTTGGAGGAGGATGGCAGCGTGCCATGCATATTAATGAAGGTGCGCTGCCTGACCTCCTAATCCTACACGGAGTGTGGATGAATGCAGGGGGCGAGTCTGAGAGCAGTGCTCTCAGATTAACACGCCCCTGCAAAGTAGAACAGTAGAAACTCTAAATAAATGATTGAGATCACTCATAGGTGTCCACATATCACCACCAATAGTCCCCCATGTGTACAACAGCAACAGGAGATAAAAATAAAAAGAAGAAACCCCTTTATTTTTTTTTTAAAAACCCTGAGTACAGCTAACCATAGGTGCGCGGGTGTGCCCATCACTTAGCTATACTAAAGCAGCTTAAAAGGCTGAAGAGGACAACAAGGAAGATATATGCAAATGAAGCAGCACAGCAATAGTGTAGTGGTCAGAGCATCCGCCTAACGAGCAGGCATTCCTGGTTCGAGTCCCACTGCAGCATATACCATTTTCCATGTGAAATCTGTATATGAACATATTTTGACATCTTTTTGCTGTATAACCTACTAAATAACATTTAAATGTGAACTGGAGTACTACATTAAATGCACATGTGAAGTGTCAGTGTCATAATGAATAAGGCACTAGTAAGCAGGTTTAAGCACAAATAAGCAGTAGTAAGCATATATAGGCACTAGTAAGCATGTTTAAGTGTGTTTGCATGGGGGTAAGCATTGCCTACACAGATTAAGCAAAGTAGAAGCTAACTGAGTGTAAGAAACTGTAACTGGAGGTTAGCAGTGCTTACCATTGCGCAAACCCACGCAAACCCACTTACAACTGCCTTAAAGTGCCTTAATCACTCTGTACCCAATGGCCCATGTTCTGCCCAGCAAGAAAATAAACTGTTTCTGCAAGGCTCAAACTCAGGACCCTGTACAGTATAGTGGCAGCAGTTAACCACTAAGCCATCATAGCAATACATATGAATGAGGTATCAACAAACTAATCCTCACCAGAGGAAAATCAAATCAAACATGTGAACTGAATCTATGTACAGTGTGAAGTGGTATAACCTGCTACATAACATAAATATGTGAAATGGAGTACTGCAGTAAGCATAGATGCCAGGTGTTATTGTAATAAAGTGTAGAAGTGTAGAATCATGAATACCAGACACATATAGAACGTGTAATGAATAATAAATCTCTGCCAAAAGGCAAATATAGTGTTAATTAACTATTAAGCAATGCTAACCGCAGCACAGCACAACTTAGTAAGAGCAAGCAATGTGTAAGGGAACCAATCCAATCTGCCTAGTTGTGTACCTCTTTAAGCACTGCCAACCTTAGGTAAGCAGATGTGCCCATAGCTTAGCCTTTTCAAACCCAGCCAATCATGGAAAAGTGCGGGTAATTGGCCATATTTAAACTCAACAGGTTGGAATATGTTCCATAACTGGTTGTTGCTTTCTACTGCAGGCAGAATGGCTGGTGTGGGTGAAGGCACTCATTTTAGAGTGCAGCGCTGGGGCATCCAGGAGTCAAAAATCATGGTATGGCTCCTGGTAAAAAACCATGTGGAGAGACTACTGCAGGGCCAGTACCAGGGCTCACAATATAAAATGTAGGCCTGGGACAGTCTCGCCCGTGACCTCACCAGTGCCACAGGTATCCCCTGGACTGGTGAGCAGGTCAGGCACCACCATGCTGACCTGGAGCGGTGGGTGGGGGATGTACTAGAACAGTGGATCCAGGAATCTCGGCAGATGCCTAATGCCCCAGTACTAAGTGCTCATTCTACTAAGTAGTTAAGAATTGCCTAGCTTGTGTATACTATGGATAGGTACGGCTAAATATCACTGCATTTCTCTGATAGCTGCAGATGAGTGGGCTGCAAACCAGCAAGCCCATGATGCTAGGTTGCAAAGGCTGTGTCACGAGGCAAGTTAGTAATTAGTCTGCATGTACTGTCATAACAAATAAATATAAGAGCCTTAGAAAGTGTTGTACCAGTAGAAGTAAATGTGTAATAGTCTGTGAATAAAGGTATAACCCCTGGAGTGCTTCTGTTTACTCTTCTGTCATATGTTGCCGAACTGTTGCATACTATAAATAGTACTGTTGTATTTTATGCAGTGCCACAAACACTGTGGTATGCAGATAAAATGTGTATGAAGTCCTGCATAACAATGTTGGAAGTGCCAAGAGGTCAGTCATATTGTACAAGTGAAGGAGACTTAGATAGAAAACAGTAGAAAGCTTTACATCAATTCCCTGATAGCACAGTGTACTGTGATGTTAGCTATAATTTTCTGTCACAGACAGAAGGGGTTTGAATCCTGGGAGTGCTACTAAGTTGCATTCATAATCATACCCCACAACTGTACAGATTTTGTTACAATGTTCAGATAGAAAGCTGTATGCATAATTACACACAACTGTACATAATTTGCTAGAATGTTCAAATTGAAAGTTGTATAGGTTCATAGATTAGTACTAAGCTAAGTGCCCATGCAAGTCTAGCCAATTATCCTTTGTGAGACTCAAACCCTGCACCTTGCATTTGTAAGGCAAACAGCTTAACCATTAGCCCACCCCTATGCATATTCATACCCCACAACTGTTCCAATCTGTCCAGCAAGTCCAGTTAAATGGCCCATATCACCAGCCTGGTACCCTGTTCCCCTGAAAAATCTGTGTGATGATCCAAGAAATGTAGGCAGCTGTTAATGACATATAACTGATAGTCAAACATGTGCATAGTCATAGAATGTATATGAAAACAAACCTATCATTCTAGCACCTCACCCAAAGTGTATGACAGTAAAATAACCCAATGACAGTCCTCAACTGGTATGTGTACACTCCACACTTTTGTTGGGACATATGTCCTAATGGTTTATAAATATTCACATTTGTTTATATGCACGTGCCATGTTAAAATACAACCATATTGGTGGCCTGTTGCCATCAATGAAACCTGCATGCTCTTGTAATGGCCACTGTTGTTCCATATATGCATTTATTTATTTATTTAAAATTTTTGACCGGGAGTGTCCGACTGGACGTAGGTCCATTTTCAGCAGAGGCCCGGGGAGAAAAGCTCCACAGTAAAATAAAGAGACAGTAGTTACATTGGATTACATAGCGATTAACAATTTAACATAGCAATTACTTACAACCTATTTACAGATGAAGAACATAGTACATCAGTAGACAACTAGAATCTTTATCTGTGAAGTACATAACAGACATTAACAAATGTTACAATGAGAAGTTCCTGCTGTATAATAAGTATTAGGCTTATGAGCATCTGAGCTTGCTATAATCAAGGTAGTTAGTAGAGTGGAAAGAAAGGTAGTGGTTGGATGGGGTGGATGATATTAGAGTGGGAGTTGCAAGGGCATAGCCAGCATGCTTATAGGTGCACTTTTAGTAAAGTTTTGAAGTTGGTGCATGATGGTACGGAGGTAATTGTGGGTGGGAGTGAGTTCCGTAATTTGGCTATGGCGCAAGAGAATAGTGCTTCACCAGCAGAGTTATTGGCTTTAGTGATCTGCAAGTGATTTTTGTTGCTGGATCTTAGTGGTCTGGTGGTGCGATAGGGTTGGAGTAGATTCTGGAGGGATGGGACATTTAGTGGATGGTTTACTAGTTTGTGGGCGAGTGAGAGTTGATACCACTGAAGAAGGTGAGGGAGTTCAAGCCAGCCTAGTTCAGCGATTGAGAGACAGTGGTGACTACGGTAGGATGCCCCTGTGGCGGATTTGGCGATTTTGTTCTAGCAGGTCTCTAGCTTGTTTAGATCACATTGCCTTAGGTTGGTATATATTGGAGAGGCATAAAGTAGGGTGGAGTTAAGGTGGGAATTTGCTATTGAAATCTTTGCTGCTTTGGTGAGAAATTGCTTATTTCTGTATAATGATCCTAGTTTTTTGTGGACTTTTTTTATGGTCATGGATATGTGAATGTCAAATTTTAGTTTATTGTCTATTTCCACTCCTAGCAATTTGTTGTGATCAGTTGGGTATATAGTGGTGTTGTCTTTTGCTGTGATGTTAAAGTGAGAGTTGTTTTGAGTATGTTTGGTGGGTTGGAAGATGAGTAGTTTAGTTTTGTTTGGGTTGAGTATTAATTGGGCATCGGATAACCATGTTTCAACAGAGGAAAAGGCTTCCTGTGTGACTTTTGCAGTTTGGGTAGGGACTGGGCTGAGCAGATGATAGTCAAGTCATCTGCGTATTGTATGAGTATGCCATATTTGGTGGCAGAGGCTAGATTATTGGTATAAACAGAGAAGAGTAGGGGTCCAAGGATAGATCCTTGGGGAACCCCTATGGAGACAGGTAGTTGGGAAGATATGTCATTCTGCCATACAGTGGATTGTTGGCGGTCAGACAGGTAACTCTGAAATCAGTTGGTGACTGATTGTGAAAAGGATAGGTTATTGAGGACAGAGATAAGTTGTTTGTGTGGGACCATGTCAAATGCTTTAGATAGGTCTAGGAAAGTAGCAGAGGAGAGATAGCCATTGTTTTTATGCTGAAGGATACTGTTAGTATTCTGTTAGGTCCACTGGGATCTGACATGCAGGGGATGGGGCTCGCCTCCCCCTTGGAGCGGGTGCAGAGGGGAACCTGTCACCCATCAACATGTCTGGGCCAAGGTGCGTAGGGAGCTCAATCTGGAGTTTTGAGACTGGCTACGCCAGCTTGAGGGCTGAGTGGCACAATAAGAGGGTGAGTCTAACCCTCCTACACAGCCCCCAGCACAGCTACCTGTGGGGCTGTGATGGTGCAGTGATGACGGCCCATGGGTGGGGACATCAGTCTCAATGTTCCCATTTGGGGGCTCATGGGCTTGCAACTTTCAAACATCCTTCCCCATCCAAGGAGTTTACCCCCCACATGTGTCATATACTGCCCCTGTATGCATCTCATTTGTCTTGTCTGTTAACCTACCCAATCTACCTCCCCAACATCCCACTCTCACCTGACAAAAAAAGGGCAATCTGTTCCCACAAAAAAATCTTGCCCCAAACATAGCTGTCCATTTTGCACACGTCCACTGGACACATGTAATCTGGTCTAATTGGCATCACAATGAATTTAAGTTGTCCTCATCCCTTTCTCAGGGGTTTGTGGGTCCAAATGTAGCTCCAAATTCAGTGTATATGCACAGCTGTTGCTGTAGAAGAAATGGGCAGCTATGGACCTTTCCTATACCCTTTCTGCACATGCCTAGCTATTTTCCCTACTGTCTTTCCCTCTTTGTTCCCCTTTTTTCACCACTTTCCTATCAACCCCTTTATCTTTTCTTTTAAAGAAATTAGCTCGGGGGTTAGTGGCAGTAAGCACTTTTAAGCAGCAGTAAGCGGGTTAGCATGGGTTTGCGTGGGGGTAAGCTATGTCTACACAGGTTGAGCAATTCTGAAGCTGAGTGTAAGAAAACATAAACGGAGGTTAGCAGTGCTTACCATCATGCAAACCCGCTTACAACTGCTTAAAAGTGCCTTAATCACTCTGTATCCAACAGCCCTTGTTCTGGCCAGCAACAAAATAGACTACCTCCGCAAGGCTCAAACCCAGGACCCTGCACTCCATACACAAAGTGATTTACCCCTAAATCATGGCATATATACATAACCTAATGTTTTCACAAACATACCATCCAACACCCTCAGTCAACAGTACAGGAATGTATTAATATCATACCACACAACCTGTTAATGCAAGAAGTCTGGACAAAGTATGCCACAATGTGGGTACAAATAGGGATATATGTCAACTAATGCTCCAATACACTTAAAATGTTGCTAGTTACACAGTTATATGTATTAAAACACATATGTAGAAGGAGATGAAGTTTGAAACACAAAAGTGTCGTCGCTAGTTACTGACTTCAGTGCTGTGTTCATCCATGTCAATTGGCAAGAGAATGAGGTACAGGCCAAAATATGAGTCGAACATGCATGTACATATGGACAGATATATATCTGTAAATATAGACAGATAGACAGCTATATGTATATATATATATATATATATATATATATATATATATATATATATATATATATATATATCTCAAAAAAT